>NW_027457954.1:300000-497500 GCF_050624435.1 Tenrec ecaudatus
CCTACCAAGCTAGTGAGAGCACTACTTTTATTAGCTTCATTTTACCGAGGCTGTGAGAGGTCAGGGGAGCGAAGGCTTACAGATTGCCAGGCATATAATATGCTAATGATAGTCAAGATATATAACTAAGCATTTCTCTGTTCTTGGTTCTGTCAGTACCTGGTGTGGCCACAAAGGAGAAACCTGGTTTCCTGCTATTTTGAGCATCTAATGTGAATGGCAGGAGATAAGTCACATGCTAATGAACCCTTGTGGTGTAGTGGTTAAGCATCCTGGGCCCGGCTATCAAAAGATATAGTGTCCAGGGTCTTAAAGACTGGAAGATAAACAAGGGGCCATCTAGCTAAGAAACAACAAAGCCCACATGGAAGAAGCCACCAGCCTATCTCGACATGATCGCTGAAGACAAAGCGGGTGCATAAGCAAATGCGGGCATGTTTTCCTGATGTGCACTCACCCTTTACATAAAACTCTCTCTTATACATACGCGTTTCTGTGGATTTGTTTCGCTAAGGCACCCAGACTAACATAAGCAGCATGGAACGCATTTAAGAAGCCTAGATAAAGGCAGGGCAGGATATTTGGAGGGACTGGATCCAGAATTAGAGAGGAAGGGGTCCTGGAGGTGAAACGGGCTGCTAGCTCCCTGTCCCAAGGGGGACAATGAGACTGCTGGCTCCCATGAAGATTTACAGTCTTGAAAACTCCATATAGGGTCACTGTGGTTGGAATCCACTGGACGGCAGTGGCCTTTTGGGATTGAAGGTGGAAGGCACGAACGGCTTCCTGCCATTGAGCCAAAGAGCCTGCGGGGAGTGTGTGAACTTCTGGAATACAGCGAACAACCTCTGCACATCTGCTTTTCGTGCTGCCCAAGTCATGCATTGACATTTGTCCAAAAGTGAACCATCACAGCTGCTCTCTCAGGAAGCTGGGGGCTGAGCCCGCTGGTTCCACTCCGTCAGCATTTCTGGTCCGGGTACCTGCCCTCTGCCCCAGCACAGGCAATGGGCTTTTGGAAGCAGTGCTCCCTGGGTAGTGGGTGTGATTTGGCTCCTCTGGCCTAACATGATGAATGCTGAGAGGGGGTGGATACTAGGGGGTTAAGCTCCCTGACCTTTCCCTAGCCCAGGGGAAAACTTACTATTTAAAGTAAGTTTTAGACAGAATCTTTAGAAAGATAAATTGTTTACTTAATGTACACAATTACTCCCCAACACATCTGTTTTGTGTCTGCTCAACTCAACCTCATAGGCTATGGATGACCTTGAGCAAGTTTTTAAAGTCACAATGGGTTTCTACCAGGATTGAGAGTTCAGCTCTCTCAACTCTCCAACTGGTTATTAGCACCATAGTCTCATTTCTATTTATGGATTTACTTTGTTTGAGGGAAAAAAGACTCCCAATTCAACTATATTTTATTAGGAACTCCTTTGCTATGTTTTACACAAGAAAAAGGCACAAACCGCTGTTCTGGATGAAGGAGAGCATCCGCATGAGGCCCCAATGGTGTCGGAAGGACCCACAGCCACAGTTACTTAAATAAAATGACACCCATTCTGTCCTGCTGACTCTGACTCATAGTGACTCTGTGTAGGGATCCTGAAGTTGCTACCTTTACAGGAAGCAATAACCTCATCTTTCTCCTGTGGAATGACTAGTGGCTTTGAACCAGCGACCTTGCTGTTAATAGTCCAACACTATCCAGCATCACCACCTGAGCTCCTGAAAGCTTAAATGAGACATGGAAAACAAACACCTTTGTCACAAAACTGTCCCTGAAGACGGATCAATTCATGGAGTTGCGGGAGGGCCTGTGAGAGCATGAGCGGGACCTTCATTGGGATGTGCACACGACCGTATATCGCTGAGTCTGGCCCGGGGAGTGGACGCAAGCACACTGCCTGATGGACAAGCTTTCTACTGCCAGTCGGCAGTAGGAAAGAACTCAATGGTGGCTGAATGTGTGGCCCCTCAAAATGGATTTAGGGTCTCCACATAGACTCTCACTGTGAGCCACAGCCTATTGCTCAAAATTTAAGCTCAAATATGACTTAAATGCCTAACATTCTGTTTCCTTAAACTAGAGTACTGCCAGGATCAACTAGAGGCCTGGATGACCTATCAGGTCTGAACAACGATCTCAAATCACTTCACATGATCCATTCCACCAGTCATGTCACCAGTCACACCTCCTCACTTACCCATTCCAGAGACTGTGCCTGTATAACCTATCGACTAACACATTCCCACATGTCGTGATTATGAAACCAACCATCATGCTGGAATAAGGACCAATCACGATGTAAGGGGCAGGGTCAGTCGGAAAGCAAGATAGGGGCTGAGGGGAGCCAAGAGGGTCCGGTCACTCAATCCCTAAACCTGATCTAATGTCACTAGACTGGGGTCTTCCTCACATCTCAAGGGCACCCGATTCATGATTGAAGTGAATTGTGTTTATTCAATCTTTGTTCTGCTTGCCGTCCTGCTATGCTGCCTCCTCTTCTTGCTTTATGTGTGTGGCTCCCTCTGTTGTGGTGACAAATGGCTTGAGAGGGATTTGACATAGGGAGAAAGCCCACCCACATCAACTGTCACCAGAAGCAGACACTAAGTTCATTTCTCTCACCTCACAGAACTATGCACATCAGACACTGGTAGAGCTGCCCGGAAGGGGAACCCTTAGTGCAGTGGTTCTCACCCTGTGGGTTGCGACCACTTTGGGAGTCATATGACCCTTTCACAGGGCTCGTCCAATTCATAACTGCAGCAAAATTACAGTGATGAAGTAGCAAGAAAATCATTTAATGGTCAGGGGGTCACCACAACAAGAGGACCTGTATTAGGAAGGTTGAGAACCACTGCCTGAGTGTGCTTAGGACTTTGCTGCCCTCAGGGTCACCAGACATTCCTGAAGGCAGAGTCACTGCAGGAAGCCCTTCTGGGAAATGCCCTGAAGCCAGGTCTCAACCAACTCCATCCACCCTCACCCTCCTAGATCCTAATCATAGGCCGCTTGGAAATGCTCTCTGCCACTTCAAAGACTGTAAGTCCATGGGAGCAGAAAGCCTCCTCTTTCTCCCTTGGAGTGGTGGCTGGTGAGTTCAAACTGCTCACCTTATGGCTAACAAAACCCACAGACCAGCTCCCCCTGAGCTCAGTTTGGTTTGCCGCACAGCACACATTGTTGGGAACCTTCTGAAGTAGCTGTGCTATGTGCAGGTTGGGGGATTTCGCACAAGATGCAGAATTCCACCCTCTTTTGGCAAAAATAATTTTTGCAATAGCCTTGTATTCTCTTCTGGATCTGAGTAGCAGCTACTCTCATGCAGTCCTAGCATATACATGCATGCACAGTCCTCCAAACTCCCTAAGGTCTTATGCCGAGTCTGCTCCATGCTTTCCTGTGTCCTATGTGGTGCTGTAGGCACCCAAGGCATGGGCTCTGCAGCCTGGGTTCAAATCTCTCCTTTCCACTTCCTCACTGTGTGGTCATAGGCTCATGACTTTATCATCCTGTGCCACTGATTTTTCATCTGTAAAATGAGGCAAGAATAGAGTCCACACATAGGCTTCGTAAGTGAAATAATTGAATTATTATATACAAAAAGCTTAGAACATTGCTCGGCATCTTGCAAATACTGTTAGGTAGCTTAGCATAGGGACTGGGTCATCCATTACATATGCTCAGGTTCAAACTTCCGGCCAGGAAGGGGTGGTACACCTAGGTGGGTGTTACACCTGGATTGGCCCATCTGGGCCAGGTGAATTCAATCCAGCCAATGGGGTTGACCAGGACCATCAACCATGCCTCCCTATGGAGGAATTGAAAAGGCAGGATCTTGACCTCTCCGATGTCTCCCTTCACCCACTTTTCTGTTGTCCGTCCCCCAGGGAGGAGGTCACATGTAGATACTTGTAATCGGTTCCCTCTTTCCAAACCACCCTCCCGCTACCCTCCCAATATCACCACTCACAAATTATCAAGGTTTCTTGAGGGATGGGGGAGCGGGGAGGAAGGGGTAAAAATGAGGACTTGATTGATGCCAAGGGCTTATGTGGAGGCAAATGTTTTGAGAATAATGAGGGCAGTGAGTGTACAATGTGCTTTACACAATTGATGTATGTATGGATTGTGATAAGAATTGTATGAGCCCCTAATAAAACGATTTCAAAAAAAAAGAAAAGAAAGAAAAGGCAGGATCCTGGAGCCCACGTAGTGACTTTCTCTCCAGCAGCTTCTAGGCAAGCTGTGCAGGGGTGAGGGGCCCTGAGGTGCCTGTGTAAACCTGAAACTTCTTCTCTCAAAAAACTCACTTGGATCACAATCCAGGCTGCGGAGTGAATTTTTCTCTCGCGAAGCCAAGGACTGAGGTATATTTCTCCCACGAGAGATCTAACAATAGTATCTCTTATTATATCATTAGGAGCCCTGGTGGTGTAGTGGACTATGCATTAACCTGCTAATCGCAAGGTCAGGGGTTTGAACTGACTAGCCCGTCCGTGGGAGAAATATGAGGTTGTCTATTTCTGTAAGGCAATGGTTCTCAACCTTCTGAATGCCGCCACCCTTTAATACAGTTCATGTTGTGGTCACCTGCAACCATAAAATTATTTTCATTGCTACTTTATAACTGTAATTTTGCTATCGTTATGAATTGGATGACCCCTGTTAAAGGGTTATTTGATCCCCAAAGGGGTCGCGACCCACAGGTTGCGACCCCTGCTGTAAGGATTTAAAGTCTCAAAACCCCAAAGGGGCAGATCTTTGTCCTATTGGGAGTCAATAAAATGGTAGTTAGGTTTTTTTCTGCATCAGTATCAGATTCTGGTGGCAATCTCAGTCATCCTGCATTGTGGTCTGGTTTGAACTCCGGAAATGACTGCCCTGGTTTGAGGTGAGGGCCACGGTGCTTCAGTGGTAGACCTCTCATCGTCTTTCACCGGGAAGACCCGGGTTTGATTTGCAGCCAATGTGCCCCAGACTGTCAGTGAAGGTTTGTGTGTTGCTACGACACTGAGGCTTCAGTGGTGTTTCCAGACTGAAACAGAATAATGAAGAAAGACCTGATCATCCCCATCCACACATTGACCTATGGCCCACCACTGTTGGCTTCCTCTCCCAGTCCTGATGGTAGCACAGATTGGCACAGTTTGCTCCACTGCCCATGAGGTGCCCATGAGAGGCTGAGTCGACAACCACAGTCAAGATCAACAGCTTAAACTCCATTCTGGGTCTATGGAAACAAGAACAACCTTCTGAAATGAGGTCACATTGCTATTTGGGACTGGGAGGATGCCTTTGTGATATGGATTGCACTCTGGATCCCGAGGGGGACTTTTAAACACAGCCACATAGCAGCTCCGGAAATTGTCATAGTGAGAAGGCAGGTTAAAAAAAAAAGCTTTTACTGGCTTGCTCAAAGGAGGCTGCGGGTAGATTGTGGGGTGGAAAACTCCTCTGGAAATGAAAAGTTTTTTTCCTTACATATGCATCATTTCTTCTGGTCCTGAAAGAAAACACAAAGCAGACGAGAGAAGGAAACGGAGACTAGCAGTCATCTTGTTGGTATTCCCACAGCACCCCCTCCTTAAGCACTTGCTGCCATCTCATCCAACTCCACTCAGTGTATTTCCACCCGGCAATGATGCAGAAATGTCTGCGCACTCCAGTTTGATTGTAGTCGGGCAACGTTTATGGCTTTGACGTTCAACTGAGCATGGCAGGACGTCTAGAAACAATTATAACCAGCACCTGCTCTGTCTGTGCTGTGGGCAGGCAGTGACGGATTCCCAGCCTCCGGAACACTAGTGTTCCCTCCCAGCTCAGGATAATGACGGTGACACTCGGCCCCCTTGTTGTCTGGGGAGCTCAAGGAGCTCTCCTCTGAAACCTCAACTTATGGGCATTTCTTTAAGTGAAGACATCAAATTAGTGACTGGAAAGGAAGGCGTAGGAGATGATTATTGGCCACAAGACAAGCCTCAACCGCCTCCAGAGAGCATGTCTCCTAAGTGCCAAGTCGGCGGCGACAGCTCGGGAGCCCTGGGTCACTGGGTGGTGTTGAGCGGGGACTCTGGGGCCCCGGCGTGGGACGCTGGCGGGTGCAAGTTCAAGAGGGTCAGGGGATGATGCCTCCCCACGCCCCTGCCCTCCCCCAGCAAGGGCGCTCTGGGATGTTGGGTCCTTGAGGCCCCGGTTGGCGGGGCCGCCCACGGTCAAGGCTTTGGGCACACGCGCGGGTGCGCTGAGGCCTGCGCCGTGCAGGGGTCTGGGCTCAGGCAGGTGGTCGCGGCGGCTCCGCGGGCGGGCGGGCGCCCAGCAGGACGACCGACGACCCCCGGCGGGTCGCCGGCACCCAGCGCCCGGGCGTAGAGGCGGGCGGGGGGGCTGCGCTCCGTCGCCGCCAGGGCCCCCTCCCTCCGCGCCCCCCCCCGCGCCAGGTGAGCCTGGACTGGGCCTCGGCGGGCCGCGGGGCTGCCCTCTCGCCGCCCTCCAGCGCCCCCTCGGGGCCGGGCCGCGCCAAGCCGGGCGGCCGCCGGCCGAGGCTGGGGGTTGGGAGGGGCGGGGGTCGCGGGCGGGTCGCTCGTTCGGCCGCTGGCGGGGGGCGGGGGCCGGCTCGGCTTGCCCTGGCGGCGGTGGTGCCGTGAGGAGGAGTCCGCGCTCCTCTGTGGCGGCGGCGGCGGCCGGCTCCAGGCCGGGTTTTGGCGCCGCCCGCCTGCTGCCTCCTGGGGGCTCCTGAACTCCAGCCCCCTCTCTATCAGCCTCTCACTCCATCTCAATATGTCTCAAGATGGCGGCCAATGTGTGATCGATGTTTCAATATTGGAAGCGCTTTGATTTACAGCAGCTGCAGGTCAGGCTTCTCCTCTCTCGGCCTCTCGCTCGGGGGTGGGGGCTGCGGGCGGTCGCGGCCTCCCCGGGGGCGCCGGGCTGCCTTGCGGCCAGGGGGCCGCGGCGGAGGAGAGGAGGTGGGTGCCGGGGAAAGCGGGGCCGACTCGGGGACAAGTCCCTCTCACTCCCCGGCCCCCATTGATAACTCGCTTGATCGGAAATTGATCCTCTTTGTTCAATTCATCGATCAGCCCAAGATGGCGCTGGGAGCCGCCGCCGCCACCGCTGCCCCTCGTGTCTGCCCCCTCCCCTGGCGCCCCCCCCCGGCCCCGAGCCGCCGCCGCGGGACCGGGGAGGGGGCGGCACCGGGCGCCCGCGGGGTGCGCAAAAAAAACAAAAAAAAAAGAACTTGAGGAAAGTTGTGTTTTTCTTTGCTGTCTCATACCCTGTATTCTTTTATCTCCTCTCTGAGATCCTTCTGTAAGGGGATGTCCAGTGCACTGCAAATAGGTTTTGGGTCTATACCCGGCCGTCCCCTCTCATTCTCCATGATAAGATTTTTTTGTTCTCATGATGCCTGTTGCCTTATCCCTTTGAAACTTTGTGATCACACAGGCTGGTATGCTTTCTCCATGTGGGCTCTGTTGCTTCTGAGCTAGATGGTTGCTTCTTTACCTTCAAGCCTTTAAGACCCCACACGCTATATCTTTTGGTAGCTGGACACCATCGGCTTTCTTCATCACATTTGCTTATGCAGCCGCTTTGTGGTCAGTGATCGTGTAGGGAAGGTGAGCATCGTTTAATGCCAATTTAATAGAACAATGTTCTTGCAATGAACGAGTCCTTGAGCGGAGGCCCTATGTCCATCTGCTACCTTAATACTAAATCTATAAACATATGGACATAGATCTATTTCCCCATGCCCCTTTGTAAATATATGTACATGCCTTTATTTAGACATCTATAACTGGCCCTTGCTTCCCAGCTCACTCTTCTATACCCTTTGATTTTCATTTTGTGCCCACTGTCATGCTCAGTCTTCCTTTGGGTTTCAGTAATTCCTCTTGGTTACATTACCCTTGATCACGCCCTACCAGGCCTCCTGCATCCCCCTCACCACCGATTTCCATCACTTTTTGTTCCCTTATCTCTGGAGTTCTTAACACCACTACCTTTCTTCCCACCTCCCTCTCTCGCATGTCCTCCAGGATGTGCTAGTTCCGGTTTTTTTTCTCCTCCAGATTGTTCGTTCAGCCTATCTTATTTAGACAGACCTGTAGAGGCAATAACATGCACAAAAACAAGAAAGAACAAAACCAAGCAGCAAAATAAACAAAACAACAAAAATCCAATTACAATAAAAGAAAACAAAGGTCAACAAGATAGAAAAGCTCATAGATAGTTTAAGGACTATGTGTTGGCCTTTAGAAGTGTTTTCTAGTCCAGTCTTTTGGGGCACCAAACCCTGACCCTAAAGTCCACCTTTAGCATTTCCTTGGGATCTTGCTGCTCCTTTTACTTGCTCTTCTGCTGTACCCCCTTAGTGTTATGCCTCGGTGTAGCGAGATCAGTTTGGGGGTAATTCCCACACTGTGTCTCCAGTGTTGTCCCCTCTAGGGCTATGGGTCTTTGAGGGACGTTGTGTCTCGTCGTGGGGCTGGCCATGTGGTCTTCTATGTGAACTGACTTCTCTGAGTGGGAACATCATCCTCAAGGTCTGGTGGGACAGGATGTGCTCCACTCTCCCCTTCTCCCCTTCATCTCTGTGTGCTCTGATCAGATAATGTCTCTGTCCAGGAGATGCAAATTCAATGCTATCCTCTGAAATAAAATCTTTGGGAGGGGTTGTGGGGAATATCTGCTCAGATCTTTGGTGTGTCCAGGAGAGAGGGACTGCTCGGCTGGGCACAGCCACGAGGGGCTCAGAACTCTGGCTCCAGAAAATGGTTGTAAGTTTGGCTTTGTTTTTAACCAGTTGTGTGCCTCTGGGTCAACACCTGTGTTTTTTTGAGTTAGTTTTCTGATCCGAAAAGTAAAGGTACTCCATTGTCCAGACTCCCATGTCACCAAGTGATCGATAGGGGCTAACCAGAGCCTGATTCAAATAGTGTGGATCTGTTAGGTGCCTTCTAGACCTGGGGTGGCGATTCTGAGCCCAGGACAACAATAATGTCCGAGAGGTGATATAGGTGGCTCCAAATTGAAACAGGAAGACCACTGTGGAGATTTTGTCCTTCCACTGATGGCCACAGGCCACCGCCTCACGTCCTGCAAAAACAGTTTCCATGGCTCAACAGCCAAGCCAGGGGCCAGTGCCATAAAAATCATATGGCTAACTGGGACAAAGGGCAGACAGATATTTTTTATCATGATGTCTTGAGAAACCCACCTAACCTCCATGCAAATCTTCTGGTGTGAGTTATTTTTGGAAGCAATCATATGCTGACAGTAATTCAAATCTTTCCTTTTGACAATTTGCCTGTACTCTTTTCTGAACCTGAGAAGGTAATCCCTGTGTCCACTAAGAAATTGACTGGCTGGCCTCCTACTTGGACAGTTAGCCTGGGATCCTGGGGACCAAGTGAAACAGAGCACTGACACCTTCATTCAGCTTCTTCAAGCATTATTGTCTCTTGCTTGGGATTTTCTAGGTGTGGATGAGGCCCGTCCTCTCTATTGGAGGGTTGTCTGCTTCTCCTGGGGTATTCAAGGCACTGATTTTTCCAATGTCCTTCTTTCCTGCAGTAGGCACATTGATCCTGCCCCATGGCTTGGCGGTGCCCACAGGTCAGTCTCTCCGTAAGTGGGCCATGCTCTCCTTTTCCTGAGTCTCTGGGGTCTCTCATGGCAATTACTAGTATTTTAACTAGTTTCTTTGTCTCTGTCGTGGTAGGATCATCTCTGTTGTTACACACCCGCTGAGCCACTTGTACCAAATCACTAAGATTTTTCCCGTCAAACCCTTCCCACTTCTTTTTCATGTCTGAGGCAGACTGAGTAATAAAGGCAATACTTATTGCCCTCCTGTTCTCGGGGCCTCCAGGCCGTTAGGGATATAAAGCCCGTAGGCTTCCATCAGTCACTCTAAAAAGGCACGCAGACATTCTCTTGTAAGAGCCTGAAAATTCTCACTGACCTTAGATAAATTCATAGGTTTTCTAGCTGTTCCACTGAGGGCCTGCAAGAGAAACTGGTGATACCTGGTTAGGCCTTCTGTGCCTTGCAAGGAGTTTGGATCTCACATTTTTCGTGCAGTGGCAAAAAGAGTTTCCCTCACATGGGGAGTGCCTGCTGTCTGACCATCATGTCCATTGACTGCTTACTGGGCCTCTCTCTGGCAGGGCTACTGTACCTGTGTTGTGAACAGCACCTGGAGAAGTTGCTGGCAATTTCTGGAGGTGGGCTAATGCATATGGAAAACCGTTTCTATCAAGGAATCAGACCTGCTTTGTCAGAAAAAGGGATTTTGTTGATTCCAATTATACAAATCACTG
The DNA here is from genome assembly GCF_050624435.1 of Tenrec ecaudatus. NCBI lineage: Eukaryota > Metazoa > Chordata > Mammalia > Afrosoricida > Tenrecidae > Tenrec > Tenrec ecaudatus. The sequence goes on from NW_027457954.1 coordinate 310,330, forward strand.
GAATACAAGGGGATATATACCCAAAAAGGGACTCAGGGGTCTTCCCCAGGTGTTGGGGCTGCTTGCCTTGAGTGTAGAATGGCTGCTGCCGAATCATCCTTCTTGGGGGGTGGGGCGGTCGAGATCCCATACCAGCCCTAGTGTATGTTGGGGTGTGGACTCAGAAAGGAGTTATGAGTATTTCTCTCTCTCCAGCCCCATGCACCTGACAGGGTGGCAGTGATAATGAAGGGTCGTAAGCTAGTTCTCCCACTCCCAGAGTCCTCCTGCAAAAAGGAATAAAGACGAGACGGAGGGGTATGGGGAGGGGTTGGGGAAGGGCAGCCTCCACCTTAGTGGTTTTAGGACCTTGGGTCTATTTTTTTTCTGGTCCTGCCATGTTTCCTGAAATCTTGAAACAAGAACCCTTTCTGTTGCAGGAGGAAGTAAGTCTTTTGTTTATGCTGGCTTATTAGTGGCAATGTCATTCCACGCATCAATTTTAGGGATCAGATAGGGATGTCCTGGTTCCCCATAAACATAACTATGAACTCTGAGAAATAGGTGAAGGGAAAACGAGTCTTGCATGGGCAAATCAGGAACTCCTTCTGTCCAATCACCTTTAAACAAATTGCGGAGTCTCCAGGCTTTAGGGCTGAAACTACATTCTCTTTGTGAGCGCCTAGAGCAGGGGTCCTCAAACAATAGCCTGTGAGCCACATGCGGATAGCCGAGGACCTTGATCCTGTCCGCCGAGTGTTTGTGCCCCGTTTGTTTGTGTGTTTTTTTTAAACTTCAAAATAAGGTATGTGCAGGAAGCATAGGAATTTGTTCATAGTTTTATTGAAACGATAGTTCGGCCCTCCAACTGATCAGAGGGACAGTGAACTGGTCCCTGTTTAAAGAGTTTAAGGACCCCTGGCCTAGAGAAATCAGAAATCCGTAGTTCTGGGGAGAGCACTCCTGTTAAGGAGGTTTCCTTTCTAAGCAAGCCCAGACAGTGGCAATTGGATCTCGGTGCACCTCGAAATGTTGTAGCCACTCTCCATTCCCAGAAAGAAAACTACTCCGACCGCTGGCAAGTTCAACAGAAAAAGTTTTTTTTCCTGAGCAGCCCCAGTCTAATTGACCAAAGGTTTTTATACTTTTGCAATGTGCAGGTGTGCAAGCAGGCAGAGTAGAGAAGCAGGGTGTTGCAGTTAGTCATTCTTAGTTGAACAAAGACTGCTCTGGTCGCTCTCGCGAATCTTCTGAGCATCCATATCCTTTGGGACATTCCCTTGGGCACATCTGCACAGCCTACCTCCCCTATATCAGCTAGTTCATTTACAGTTCATAGCTACTTTATTTACTTTACATGGTGCCTTCTGTCAGCTCATAATGGCTTCACTCTTGTCAAGGCTGTTTAAGCTTTTCCCAGAGATCCTATATAGCCGCCATTGTGGCCATGGGGAAACGGGGCCTGTGACCCTGGCCAAGATGGTGCCCACCAGCCCAAACATGTGGAAGGGCACTGCCTAGGGAGCTGGTTGAATAGACCTGGGAGTTAGCCCTGCCTTGTCCTGGGAGCCAAATATTTCCCTTTTCCCCTCCATTCCCTTTCTCCTGGCTTTTCAAACAAGCTGCTTTAGCCCTATAATGCCCAGCACAACATTTTTATAACATTTAATTGAAACTTATCTAGTACCAAACTTATAAATTATCAATGTGACAATTTGGTTACATTTCAAAAACATTGCACGTTTTATATATTTGAATGCCATATATACATATTGATAACTATGAAAGTAAAGAATAAAAATGTTTAAAATTATTTCCTGAATTTAAAACTTGAGGCGTTATAGTGTTAGTGTTCTACCAGTGTAGGTTTGTTCCTTGTTACAGGCTGGTTTTCCTTGGCCCAGGCTTAGGCCAATGGCATATGGAACCCTTCCTGTGTAACTGTTACCTTTAGGCTTTCAGTGTTGCTGCTTAAGGCACTTTTGGGGAAAGCTCTTACTACACAGTTCCACTGCCACGATGTTCCAGACAGAAATTCCAATTCCCTTAAGGTTCCCTGAGCTTCCAGATGCCCCTTCCCTTCAGAGATTTGAGAGTCTGCTCCCGCCAGCAGGCATCTTGGAGGGCCGTGGGGCCATTCCAAGCAGTGGTTCTCCTAGCTTGTCTAGAATAATGGTTGGACTTAAAGTCGACCTCAGTGAGTTGTCTTTGATCCCTTACTTCTTGCTGGGGCATCTTCCTGAGGCAACAGATTCAGGGCAATAAAGGGCTCGCTCTCAAGTGGGGTTTATTGACCTTGAGGCAGCAAGCTCTACATAGCCTTCTTTTGTGCTTTCTAGATGGGACTTAGCAGCTTCATACTCAGGAATTGCCCCCTTGCATGAATCCTGTCCAATTGGGATAGAGTTGACACAGAGGCTAGACAAACAAAAGCTGATACACTATGCAACTTTATTTGAGAAAGGAGAATGGTGGCCAGAGAATGGTACACTTTCCCTTCTAACCCTGATTCACCTGGAACAGTTTTGTAAAGTGATTGGAAAGTGGGCCGAAATGCCAGAAGTTACAGCATTTCTCCTTTTGAGGAGCAGTAGAGACCTTCATCCCCAGTGCACCCAGGAACCCCTAAGGCAGGCATCCTCAAACTGTGGCCCGTGGGGCACATGTGGCCTGACGACATTTATCCCACCCTCAGGGTGTTTTTGCTGCCTCTGCATGTCCTACTTAGTAGCCGATTCGTGCAATGTGCATAGGAATTTGTTCATAGTTTGGTTTTTTTTAACTATAGTCTGGTGCTCCAACGGTCTGAGGGACAGTGAACTGGCCCCCTGTGTAAACAGTTTGAGGACCCCTGCCCTAAGGGATCCTGGACTTAGGGGTTACTAATCTCCCAGCCCTGAAACATCCCTGAACATTCTACCCGTTGTAGGAGGCACCATGGGAATTTGGTCTCTGGGTAATTTACAAGTCTTTTATTCAATTTGAAGCCAAGAAAATTAAAAATGACTCAGACACTTACTTTCTTTTGATCCCTGTTGACTCCCGCTGTAGTATTCCAATATTACAATTTAACGCTATAACGCATGACCTTTTCATTCCATTCAATTAAATGTGTGTGTATAGATAGATAGATAGATAACTATGAAAGTAATTAATGAAAACAAAATTTGTTTGACCAAAGTTAATAATTGAGGGATAATAGGATTAAATAGAAGCATGGTTCTTAGCAGTGGGTCCAAACATTAGGATCATAAATGAAACAGTGATCTCAGTGCACCCAGTAGTTCCCAAACCCTGTACCCTCATAGGGGAAATTGTGGATGCTTTTACTCCCGTGCCTATACTTAGAACGAACAAACACACATGCCTGATAATCCTAAGATTTTTTTTGTTTCCTGTGACACTCACCTAATTTCAAGGGCACTGCCACCTCACAAGCCTAGCCTTGTCTCAGTTAAACTGTTCACCCTTTTGTCCGTTTGTTTGTTTTTCCAGAAGTTCTCAAGTTACCAAGCCCTCTGAACCAAGTGTGCCACCTCTAGGACCACCATCTCCTGGACCACCTCAACCTTATCCATCCTAGACCTGAATGGACAACCCCTCCCAGCAGAGTAGAAAGGGTATGGACCCAAAGCCCCACTTAACCCTTTTGCCAGCAGGAAGGACCTAAAGATGTCGTCGCCTTGTACCCCAAAGATTTGGGTCCATATCTCTTCAGGGTGTAAATTTTAGGTAGCTAGCATAGGGACTAGGTTGTCCATGATACATGCTCAGAGGGCCAAGCTAGCCACCCAGGAAAGAGTGGCCCACCGAGCGTGCTCAGAGGTCCAGGTTTCCAGTCAGGAAGGCCAGGTACACCTGGGTGGGTGCTGCACCCACATTGACCCACCTAGGCCAAGTAAATTCAATTCAGCCACTGGGGTCCACCAGGGTTGCCTACCATGCCTCCCTATCTCTCCTAAAACACAATTGGATCACAAACCTGGCTTTGGCGTGAATTCTTTCTCATGCAGAGCCAAGGACCAAGGTATATCTGTCCACAGAGAGAAAAACCTAGGAAAGCTCTTTGGAGGCAGCAGCACTGCACATGAGTGGCTATTGGATACTGTTTAGATGCATGGCTTTCTATTTGGAACTTTTTTTTTGTCTCACCTGAATGGAAAGGAAGAGGTAATACTTCTGGATCACACAGTATCCATGTCCACAAATGAGCTGCTCATTCCACAGTCCTGGCAGTGCCTTTTGAAAACCCTCTGCTTTAGAATGTCACTCCTTGAAGATGGCAGTGGGAGTGGCTGGGGCCAAGTATGCTGCCTCTTACTCCCAGTTGCAGGTTTCTGGATGCTGATTGTATCTCTTACAGCATCAATTAGTGGGCTTGTTGTCTGCCTCAGGCTTTGTTCACAGAGATCCTCCAGCTAGGTGGTGGTGTGTGCGCATAAGCAGAGGCTTCCTGCCAATCCCCCATGAGTAGTAGAGCTCCCATGGTGTGGACTCCATGAAAGCCGTGCTCCAGCCAGCAGGATTACAAAGGAGGGTGGGCCCGGCAGGACAGGAGGGCCATTGCCCCTATGGAATGACCTCAGAACCCCGCCTCCCTCCCTGTCCAGCTCCTGGGACTATGGGCCCTAAGCTTCATGCCTGACTCAGGAATAGACACAGGGTGAGGCAACTCCAGGAGGTGATTTTGCTGATCTAATCCAGCCTGAGATCATCCTTGCATGTGCCCTCTGTCCAGACCTTTTTTTAAATTGTTCATGCAACACTAACCACAATGCATATATACATCGGTTGTGTAAAGCACATTTGTACATTCATTGCCCTCATTATTCTCAAAATATCCACTCTCCACCCCACCCAAGCCCCTGGCCTCAGCTCCTCATTTTTCCCCCTCCATTCGAGCTACCCTTGATAATTTACTAATTATTTTCTCATATCTTGCACTGTCTGATGTTCCTTCACCCACTTTTCTGTTGAGGTTAAATGTAGATCCCTGTATACGGTTTCCGTTTTCCAACCTACCCTCCCTCCACCCTTCCCGAGTCTGCACTCATAACACTGGTCCTCAAGGGCTCATCCACCCTGGATTCCCCATGTTTCCTGTTCCTATCTGTCCAAGTGTACATTCTCTAGTCTAGCCTGATTTGTAAATTAGAATTGGGATCATGATAGTGGGAGATAGGAAACATGTAGGAACTAGGGGAAAGCTGTGTTTCATCGTTATTATCTGGTACCTGTCTTGGTTTATCTCCTCCCTGACACCCTTCTGTTAGGGATGTCCAGAGGACTGTAAATGGGCTTTGTGTCTGTCCCCAGCACTCCCCGCTCATTCGCAATGATAAGATTTTTTTTGTTCTGATGATGCCTGCTACCAAATCTTTTCAAAACCTCATGATCACACAAGCTGGTGTGCTTCTTCCATGTGGGCTTTGTTTCTTCTGAGCTAGATGGGCGCTTGTTTTCCTTTAAGCCTTTAAGACCTCACATGCTATATATTTGATAGCTGGGCACCATTAGCTTTCTTCACCACATTTGCTTATGTACCTGCTTTGTGTTCAGTGATCGTGTAGGGAAGGTGAGCATCATAGAATGCCAATTTAATAGAACAGTATTTTTGCAACGAGGGAGTCCTTGAGCAGTGGCCCAATGTCCATCTGCTACCTTAATACAAAACCTATAAATATAGGGACATAGATCTATTTCCCCATGCTCATATATTTAAATATGTACATGCCTTTTTTTAAACCTCTATAATTGACCCTTGCTTCCTAGCTTGCTTTTCTATTCCCTTTGATTTGCCTCTTGGGCCCACTGCCATGCTCACTTTTCATTTGTGCTTCAGTAATTCAGTAATTCCTCTTGGTTCCATTGGTTCCATTTCCCTTGATCACTCCCTACCAGGCCTCCTACATCCCCCTCACCACCGATTTGCATCACCTGTTCTTCCCTTTTCTCTGGGTTTCTTAACACCACTACCTTTCCCCACACCTCCCTCTCTCCCATGTCTCCCCAGAAGTGTTGGTGCTGTTTTCTCTCCTCCAGATTGTTCGTCCAGCCTATCTTATTTAGTCAGACCTGTAGATGTAATAACATACACAAAACAAGACAGAGCAAAACCAAGCACTAAAAGCAACAAAACAACCAAAATCCAATGACAATGAATGAAAACAACTCAACAAGAAAGAAGTGGCTCATCGTTAGTTCAAGGTCGGTTTGTTGGCCTTTAAGAGTGTTTTCCAGTCCAGTCTGTTGGTGTACCAAGTACTGGCCTCAAAGTCATCCTTTGGCATTCCCTGGGGACTTTGATGCTTCGTTTTCTTGCTCTTCTGCTGTACCCCCTTAGTGTTATGCCTCGGTGTGGCAGGATTAGTTCGGGCGCATTTCCCACACTGTGTCTTCAGTGTTGTCCCCTCTAAGGCTATGGGTCTTTGAGGGGTGTCTTGTCTCATCGTGGGGCTGGCCATGTGGTCTTCTATGTGGACTGGATTCTCTGAGTGGGAACATCATCCTCAAGTCCTGGTGTGCCAGGATGTGCTCCACATTCCCCTCCTCCCCCTTCATCTGCTCCATGTGCTCCGATCAGATATGTCCCTCTCTCAGAGCTGCAGATTCACTGCCACCTTCTGAAATAAAATATTTGGCATGGGAAGGTGAGTTGGGTGGGAGGATCTGCTCAGATCATTTGATGGTTCAGGATAGATTGACTGTTTGGCTGGGGACAGGTATGTGGGGCTTAGGGCTCTGGCTCCCAACACTGGTTGTGAATATGTCTTTGTTGTTAACCAGTTGTGTGCCTGTGGGTCAACACCTGTGTCTTTTTGAGTGAGTTTTCTCATCTGCAGAGTAAAGGTAATCCATTATCCAGACTCCCATGTCACCAATTGATTGAGAGGCACTAACCAGAGCCTGATTGAAATAGTGTGTACCTGTCAGGCGTGTTCTAAAAACACCTTAAAAGTCGTAAAAACACTATAAATGCCTTAAAAACCCTAAAACGTCTAAAATATTTCTAAAATGCTAAGACCACCCCTAAAGACCCTCTAAAACATCTTAAGACCATTAAATACATGGTAAAAGGCTTTCTAAAACACCCTAATGCGCCATAAGTCTTAAAAAAAAACTCCTTACGTCCCGAAAACATAATAAATGCCCTAATATTATGCAAATGACTTAAAACGCAAAATAAAGAACACGTGAAGCCCTAAAAACACGCTAAAAGTCTTTTAAAACCCCAAGAACATCCCTACAAAGCAACCCGAAGCACTATAAAACCCTGTAAAAGTCCAACAGCCTAATAGACATGAATTCACCATGAAAGCAAAAAATAATCCAACAAAACCCTAAAGCCCTGAAAACCAAAACCTAATCCCCCCAAACACTCTAATGCCTTAAGCACCCTAAAATTTTAACAAAACACTAAAAGCCATAAAAACACATATAAGCCTAATAAACACCCTTAAACACTAAAATCACCCTAAAAGCCTTAAAATGTCTGAAAAGCCATAATATTCCCTAAAATTCAAATAACACTCTGAAGCCACAAATAACACACTAAATACCTCCCAAAACATGTGGAACTTCCAAATCATATCCCTAGAAGATTCCCAAACCATGAACTTCCAAAACCACATAAATGCCCTGAAGACAACATGAAAGCCCCAACAAAACATAAAATGCTGGGGAAAAACACATAAAATATTTTAAAATACCCTAAAATCTCTAAGAAACCCTGTAAGATCACTAAAAACACCCCTACCTGCTAAAAAATACCCATACACTCCAAAAAATCACCCCTAAATCCCTTAAAAACTCCCTTAAACCTTATAAAACACCCTTAAAGCCCAAACCACCCTAATGCGCAAAAAAATTAAATGACCCCAAATGACCTTAAAGCCCTAAAAATCACATGCCACAAAAAAATCCTAAATGACCCCAAAATTCCAACTCAAAGCCAGCCTACAAGTCTTTTATGAGAACAGTTTTATCTTTCTACCAAGGAGAAGTTTGTAGGTTCAACCCCTGACGTATGCCCTTACCATATGAAGTTAGTAATCAGTGGTTTTGCAATTCTTTGAAGAAAGATGAGGGTAATTTTATCAGGAGTGAATTAAACTTGTCTAGTGCCTTGAGTAGAACTGATAACTGTACTACATTGAGTCGTCTGGTCAAGGAGCATGGGATATTATCCCATTTGCTGAGGTCACACTTGATTTCTTGTAATTTCTGTAGTTTTCCTCATATAAATCTGTTGTTTTTTTATTCAAGTATAGATATAGATATTTTCATTTACGCTTGGCTATTGTAAATGGTACTACCTGAAAATGTGTATTTCATTAATTATTATTTCTTGATCTATTTCTTCATCCTTCGAAATATTATCAGTTTGTTGTGGTAGATAAACATTAGGACTTTGCATAACTTAGAAATATTACATTTCACAGAAAAATCATATTAATTATGTCGACAGAGCTATAAAAGGAATGTTGCCCTGAATATCTTCAGATATGACAGCTGTTTCATTGAGAAATTAAGCCAGACAGACACAATGTGATGTACATTTTGTTATTTTCATGTGGGTTCCTTCACTCTTCCAAAAAAATTAGGTTCATGAGCCCCTTGGGGAATGAGTTTGAGTTCAGATCAGATGTCTATTTATATATTTGAGTCCTGAAGCCCATTTGATGGACTGTTCTGTTGCTTCCAAAGTAGTCAGTCACTTCCCCACCAATTAGAGAATTTGTCCGAAGCAAAAGTAAAAGTGTGGCGTACGACATTTGACTGCACACCATCTAGAATCACACTCTCATTTGGTGTTGGCAGTTTTACTTGTATTTCAATTGTAAACTACACTTCAGAGTTCAGGCTAGTGAAAACGTTTCAGTGGAAAAAATTTGCACACAACTACGTGCAGTTTGTGATTCTGTTGTTCCCAAGCAAGGCTATGAGGACAAACATGCACAAGCATGGGGGGCACTGCAGACAATGTGTGAAAGTTTCCAGGAGCTCAGGGGTGGACAGCGGCTGCTAATTCTCCCATGCTGGCAGTGAGCTATGTGGGAGGGCTTTGTGTGAGGTCCCTGTGGGGTCTCTGAGAAGTCTCCATAAAGGATGCTGAGAACTTCATATGAAGTCTCTGTGCGAGGCCTCTGAGTCTCTCTGGAAGTCTCCAAGGAAGTATGTGTGTGAGGTTTCTCTCTCGGGTATGTGTGAGTGTCCTTGTGAGATGTCTGCTGAATTGTGGGGGGTGGGGGGCAGTTGTTTCGCTGAGGTCTCTGCAGGTCTGAGTGGGCTTCCCTTTGTTTGACCTCACAGCACCATATAAGAGGACCTGGTGGCAGGGGAAAGGGAAGGGGCTTGGTCCATGCACCCCTTGCTGTTCTTTCAGGGTCTTCTCTCCATCTCCGTGCACTTACCTAGCATGAACGGTAGGGTTCAGCAGCGGGGAGTCCGGTGTCCAGCTCTTCACTCTCTCTAGGAACACACCCAAGCTACCTGCTACCCAAGAGGCCCCAGATCCAGGCTCTGCAGATCCAGAATCTGATTTTTTACTGCCACAGTCACTCCAGAGGCTGCCTTGGCACAATCAGGACTCCAGAAACAACATCATGCTGCTGTACCAGCAGTCTCTGGGGCCTATGTCCACTTCCCTCCTCCACCACTGGTGTCAGTCCCCACCCACCCCACACACACACTTGGTGTCCTGACTGAGGCATGGAGGTCAAGGCTCAGTGGATGTCTTCCTCGCCATCCTTTACTGTTTAGTTCAGTAAACAGTAAACCCTGGCCCACCAGGGGTGTTCTTTTAAGCACATGAGAATTTACTCTAGCGGATCAACTAATCATATTTTGGGGGGCCCTCCTGCCTTCTTCTATAATCTGGTGCCCAGGAAATAAAACCCTGTGTTAGAAGCACAGAGGAAACACTGACCACTATTGAACTGGTTTCCCTTATCAAGACAGGTGATGTCTAATCTCCGTGCACATCCTGATTTCCCAGGAGTCTCTAGGGGAAGGGAAGGCTGCTCCCAGTTGTGACTTTCTTTGCAGCACTCAGTCCTTAGAAGCCACTCTCTCCGGAGAACATTCCTAGAGCACGTGCACGCGTGTGTGTGTGTGTGTGTGTGTGCGTGTGTGTGAAGATCACCAGCCTGGGGTCATGTTTCCTGAGAACATTCCTAGAGTGTGCGCGTGAGTGTGTGTGTGAAAACCACCAGCCTGGGATCATGTTTCCTGAGAACATTCCTAGAGCGTGTGTGTGTGTGTGTGCGTGTGTGTGTGTGTGTGTGTGTGTGTGTGTGTGTGTGAAGACCACCAGCCTGGGGTCATGTTTGCTGAGAACATTCCTAGAGCATGTATGTGTGTGTGTGCGCACGCGTGTGTGTGCATGTGAAGACCACCAGCCTGGGGTCATGTTTCGTGAGAACATTCCTAGAGCGCGGACGCGTGTGTGTATGCATGTGTGAAGCCCAAAAGCCTGGGGTCATGTTTCCTGAGTCCTGGCACCCTGTTATTGACTCATCCCCACTCTACCCCACCCTGGCTATCAACTCATCCTTCCCCCAGTCAGGAGATGGAAATCAAGTAAAATAACAGTTTGTCGCCCCACTAAAGATAGTATTGAGAAAGTAACCTTCCCTGCTTGAAAGCTGTGCCTTTGCTATCCAACCCAGTGCTCTCTGTAGGAGATAAAGTTCTGCTGTGGGGGCAGCTAGCTAAAGCTGGGGTGAAGCACCTGGCCGATTCCCCTTTGTAAGCCTGTGTTAGCTCCGCTTGTGTCTTGCGTCATTTCTGGGGATCCTCATGCTCTTTGGCCCCCTTTGCTACGTCCAACGCTTCATATTCTTCTTCACTGTATCCTTCCCTACCCTGTGTCCATGGTGCCTAACCATTAGTGGTTATTACACAGACGCTCATCCTGTACCACTCAGCCTAAGCTGTTGCTCCTTCTCCGGGTTTATATACAGAGGAAGGCATGTGAGCTGTGAACCGGATTTTCCCTTGGTGCAGTGGGTGAGCAGAGTCCCCCGCTGGCAGCCTCCCTAGCAGTTCCCACCCACATGTGTCAGACCTGGGACTTCCATCCTGGAGGTTACCCTAGGCTGGGAGAGAGGCAAAGGTAGCAAAATATGTCATTTCACATTTTGTGACAGGTGTATTGAGGCGGAACCTCCATGCCAAACTTGGCAGCCTTCATCAAATGCACATGTGGGACTTAGACAGGCCGCCACATGTCTCATGCCTGCTTGGTACCATGAGACGCTACTTTGGTCTAAACCTCTTCTGGACCCTCGATGGAATTTCTTGGCTGGATTGCGCCTCTCAAAACCTATCAACTGCAGCCACATAACGTTGAAGACAAAGTAATGGCACCAGGGAACATTCTTCACTGTGTTGGGACCTTCTGAGGTTTTCACAGTAGGGGTGTTACCATAAATCATAAGAGGTGCAAAATGAAGAACTTGGGATGGAAGTGGGTGGGAAACACTGCTGAAAACCTCCTCCAGAGCCCTGCCCTTTGAGAAGTCAGAGCTAGCACTCAGAGAAGGAGACGCAGTATCTAACATAGTTAAAGGTATATTATGCCAACCTCGTCAATGAACTCATGTGGGGTTAATTGAAGGGCAGGGAGATCAATGGCTCTGTGAGCCTAGCCTTTCTGGTCTCTTGCTCTCTGATAGTGCCACCAGGGTGGATATGCATTTGTTAGGTCCCTAAAGCAGCTGGAAAGACTCATTTCCTGGGAGATCCCTGAGGAGAAGCCGCATGGACCTACCCTGTTGCAGCCCTGGTTTCTGCAGCAGCCTCATGGAGAACCTGCCAGCGCACGGACTACAATTTCCTCCTGCAGTCATTGTCTCCCCGTGTGTTTTTGGATTGTGAGGAGGACTTTGTAGATTGGTGTCAGACACATGGGATACTATTGGACTGGTGGTCTTAGATTGAACTGGGTTGGGATGCTTTTCAATGTTCACTTAACCTTTATATAAAACTCATAAAATATGAGTGTATGAATTTTGTTTCTCTAGTCTACACAGACTAACACACATGACACCCCCTCTAGATCCCGCCATGCAGCACAGAAGTCACACTTTAATGTAGGAGGGGGAAAATCTCTATTATGGAACAATGAATATCATGGCTGAGAGAAGCCATTAGCCTGTGCAGAACAGGCTAAAGTGGCTGGCATGGATACTTTCCTACTAATCAGAGCAGAAGAAGCGTCTTCTAATTTGCCAGATAAGACATATTCTCGAAGACAGTGACGTGGGCAGTGGTAAGGGTAACTGGAGTAAGCCCACCTCCTCCGCCTCTGCTGCTGCAAGCTGACTGGGCACACAAACACCCTGGGGGGCAATGCCTGAGTGTGGCTTCTGATATTGAATCCCCTGAACGGACAGAAATTTGTGAATACATCCCTGATACAGGTGCTCGTGGTGGGAAGGCTCTGGCAGTCAGGTATCGCCTGGTGGAGGCAGGGTCTCACACTTGCCACTCTCCTGTGTTCTACAAAGAAAGGAGCCCTGCAGCTGGAGGAACATCCATTAACTGAGGCCTGCGCTTCTTTTCGTGGACATAACGTTGACGCAAGATACTCCTGATGACAGCCTGGTGTCCCCTCTAGGACTTGGCCAACATCTGTCGTGAGCACCTGAGCCTCCGTGACCTTGTTAGGAGACACTGGTTGTCTTTGAAGGGGCCCAAGGCTGTGACCACAGGGTAATACGGGCTTTCCTTTTTGCAAAGGATCACCGTATCCTGTAGATTTTTTGCTGGAGCAAATCCACTGGACAAAGTGCTTCCTCCATTTTTTGCTGTGGCCCTCAGCAGGAAGCTGTCCCTTCTCTGGTGGGAGCTGTGAGGACTTGATCTCAAGGCACTCAGCCAATGCCTTGTCTTGCACAGGCTGGCTTAACCCACAGACTTGGGAGATGCCTCTTCCCGCTAATCCTTTTCCATGCTCTTCTGGATTGGGCCATTTATGAGTCTCCCTCTTGTCAGTGGGAACAGCATCCTTCCTTCTCCTTGGCGAGGGGTCCTGAAGGTTGGGGCTTTTGAGCTTCTGCTGCCCCATGTAACTTGCTCTAGCCACCACGAAGCCACTTGGCCCTTGACATATTGGCTTATCCCCAGTGAACAAATGCTGGGGGCGGCAATGGACCACCTGAGAAGGCAAAACATTGGTGGCAGTGAGCACATCAGTGGTGCAGTCCTGAAGGAGCCCGTCAACAGGACAGCATGGAGAACCATCCTCTGCCTCTACCTCCACCTGGAGCTTAATCTCACTGCACACTCGTGCTGTAAGGCTTGGCTTTTCAGGAACTGGAGCACACTTTCCAGGTAGCAGGAAACTTTTACTACATCCTAGAGCCTCGAAGCACCCCCGGGTCCACATCATTGGTTTGAGATTTTGCCAGCACACTGGTTTTGAAAGTGTCTCTATCGTCTAGCTCTATTGAAGAGGACTTCTTGACCACCACCAACCCTGTCTCTTTGGCTCTTGAAGATGGACATTCAGAGTTCACTTCCAATCTGGGGCCTCCTGGGGCACAACTAGCACCCTCTTTCCTTGACCCCTTGCTGGTCAGTACTGGATTTGAGGTTTGCTCTAGGCTCTCTCTCTGGACACTTTCATTCTGGAAGGTTCTGCCAAGGATACTGGGCATGAAGGCTGGAAACGGCTGCCTGAGGGCCAATGAGCATCCACTGTCATTATCAAGTGGGGGGTAGGCTGGGGTTCCCTGAACAGGCTCCTCTGTAGGGGAGCAATCAGCAAAAGGACTCTCCAGGGTAGGGCTTGATTTCTTTGTGGTCACTCTCTCTCCCCAGTCTGCCTGACAGGGTTCTCCCAGGACCTTGGCAGCCTCAGTTACTAGGTTAGTTCAATACTTAGGGGTGGCTAAGCAGGTGGACTTTGGAAAGGACATTGCGTTGTCTTTTCTTGTCCTACAGAGGTTTGTGGGCTCAAGGACTTTGAGGGGCATGCACCACCTCTGCCTCATTTGGAGCCTTACGATATGCGAGTCCAGCACCTGTTGAGTGCCCGGGCTGAGAAAGGAAAGGCTCTGCGTTGTGTTCAGATCTTCCAGCTCTCCCCAGGAGGCCACATTGACAACATGTGGGTGGGTCAGGGAAATAGACAAAGCGTGCGTGGTCGCAAGACATGAACGGCAAACAATGCCAGGGATCTGATCCTTTCTAATCTGCTCCACCTTCCTGCACATGTGGACATTCAGGGTGTTTTCCAGTAGGATTTTATTTGGACCCCTTAGGGTGTAAGTTCCTGCGTTAATCCCCTTGTGTATCCTCAAATCACTTAACTCCTTTGAGTCGGCTCCCGGAGTTCCTTTTGGGCAGTAGTTTCCTGATCCCCAGAGAGATAGATTACATTTGGATATTTTCCTCAAGTAATTCCCTTGTCCATTGACCGAGTTGTTCCTCAGCTGGACACCGGCTCTGCAGCACGCAAGCGACGGTCCAGGGTGTGTGCATCTTCCTGGGGACACCGTCTTCATTACATTCTTCCCCTGCTTGTCTCCAGGTGTTGAGCAGGAGCATTCGGGCTGCTTCATATCCAGACAAGTCCCTGGCCATTTTTCCTGAGGCTGCTTTAGTGTCAGAGACTCAAGAGTCCCATTGCCGAGGGGCCCCTGCAATTGAGGGAAGTTCTCTTGGCGGTGGAGCTCCGATTGCTTCAAGCAGCCAGGAAGCTTGGGGTCTGTCTTTGGGGTCTGGACCTTCTGATTGTCCTGGGGATGAGTGGGTTTGTGAAGACAAAAAGCTTCCTGGGGTGGTGGTATCATAAAGGGTAAAGAACTCTCACTTTCCTGTTGTTTCTTTAAAAAATGGCTTTCCAGCTGTTGAAGTGAATTTGGAATGCGTGATTGGGACTTAGTGTGGACGGTAAGACAGGATTCATCACAGGGACTCTTGTGAGGAGGAGGAAAAGGTACTGCGAGTGGGCCACGGGGCTGTGGACCGGGCGGAGTCAGGACTGTAGCAGGCGGTGGGGCCTGGGCTTGGCATGCAGTTGGAAGTAAAAGTTGGAATCGACCTTCAGTGTAGGGCAAGGAGTGACGTTGCAACAAGAGTGGGTACTCTTTAGCTTGCATTTGAGCTGGTAAGGCATTAGGAATTTCATTAAATAAGACAGTGGGAAACTCTAGGGTGGATCCAGAGACCCTGAGAGCAGCTGCCAGAGACTCGCTGTGCAGAAAAGGTAGACCCCAGAAAAACTCACTGAATTTTTGTGGAAAATGCTTCTGAGCGCTGGGTATCTGCTCTGCTTTGATGCTGGCATTCCAGAAGGGCTGGGGAGGTGCAGTGATCTGCTCCCCATCGAGTGCCTTCAACATATTTAAGGCCTGCAGATGGTATTCTGATACACCCTTTCCTTTTTCTTCCCAAATATTCCATTTCTCTGCCTTTGTGATTTCTATTTCCAGCAGCTTGTGGACATTGGGGTTGAGCAAGGTCGGCCTCCCTACTTCCCCCTGCCTCTTTGTGGGTCCTTCCCGAAAGGTGTCTTCTTGGGGGTGCCAGGTAGAGTGCTCTTTCAGAGACCCAAAGTATTCCAAGGAGGGAAGCTGTAAGTTCTTGGCAGCTGCCCAACACTGGGGTGGGGAGGCCGTAGGGAGGCCTTTGGGATCCTGACTTGTGATGGCTGCCATGGCAGGTGTGGAGCAGCGGTTGGGTGGAGATGGGCTCTGCCTGGGCCTTGCCAACAAGTCATTCTGAGAATGAGTCCCTGTGGGGTGCGGGGCTGGTGAGTCCCAGAGAGTGCTTGGAGGCTGCAGGTAGGCCTTTGAATCCGGGGGTTTGGCACTGGGTGAGGGAAGAGCCAGTGGTGTGGGTGAAAGACTGTCAGGTTCATGGGAATGTGCGCAGTCTGGTGATTGACTCAAGGCGGGTAAGACATGAGAAGTTGAGATGCACATCTGGGCCCGTGGAAGGGTGGAGTTCTGAGACCTAGGTGTCCGGAATGGATGAGCCGCAGAACCGTGTGGGGCGCGCGTACCGACGTAGACTTCAGCCGTACCTCTATTTCGCCAGCTACCAGAGAGGGCTTGAGCTTTCTGTTGACCAAAGCTGCCAGTGTCAAGTGGGTTTCCCAAGTGGCTGCAGGAGACAGAAGGACCAGATTACAGCCAGGACTGAAGGGGCAAGAGACCTAGCAGGCTAGCAAGGGTCGGTGCAAGCTCAGCCCCTCCCCAAGCCTTGATGGCCTGCTCTTCCTGCCCCACCCCACTGCCCGGGACTCCTGTCATTCTCTGCCCATCCCTGAAAGTGTCCCCCAAACCAGCGCATCCCAGCTGCTCTGCAGCCCGAGGCCACACAGGCACCCTGGTTGGAAGATGCACCCCGCGGTGAAGCAGGAAGGTTACTTACTTCTGCCTAAGACGCAAACGCAGGTTCTGAGCGCCATATAGTTCTTGCAGGAAGCTTCGGAAAACTGGAAATCAAGAGAACCGTTATGGTGCAGCCCTCCCAGAGGACCGAAAGGAATGTCACACGGGCTGTGCACTTAGGACGTTGGACTCTCCAGAGCTCAAGGTCAAATGATAGCTTACTCCCACGGGCAGGAGGTGCTTTGGCATTTCAAGGAGCATCGGTTTCCAATATTGTCTGTGGGGTCTCAGTGAGCAATCTGAACCTTGGCAAAGTTACACAGCTTATCGCAGTTACCCCTCAATGTTCCACCTCCAAATCCACCAGAATCTGCTCCTGACACCCCCACTGCTCCCTACTGGGTCCTACCTTGGCCAGCCTTCATCCCATTCTAGGCCCCTCCTGTACATCTGGGAAATATCTGGGTTCTGTTTCCATCCACAGTATCCTTTTGTTCAGGATTATTACCTGAGAGAGACGGGCTGTTGCCACTGGCATCCTGCAGAGGAGGGGACAGGAGAGCTTACAGAGTTTGGTTGAATGGGCAGAACCTTACCTTTCAGAGCGTCACCTTTGTCCCTTGACCTGCTGCTTCTCCTTGTCTCCACCTGAGGCTGGGGCACAAGAGAGGAAGTCAGGCTGGAATCCAATCCTGCGTCTGTTCTTTGTGACAAACTGCAGGCATTTACTGGTGATTAGAAGAATGACAATCTCCATGGAATGACTAAAGCCCAGAAACCAGCTTCTGTGTGAGACCTAGAGTGCATTTCTTCCGTCAGCCTTCCTCTGCTCACGGAGAGCACACACTCTCAGCACTCAGTGTTCTGGTGGGCAAGATTTTGATTATGGAGGCTGAAGCTCTGGGCCAGCCCTTGACCACTTCCTCCCCGGGGTCAGCCATGCTTTCTCAATTAGCCCAGACAGAAAAGGAGCCTTGGCCCAGAGACTGGAGCTCAAGGAAAGAGACTGAGGACCCAGTGATGAGAGCTGCCCTTTGAAATGTCTAGTCATCTAGTCCTTAGCCACTGCGTCACTATATTGGGGATTTTTACCTATTGCCCTCTATAACAACTAGAGATGGGAGGTCTGAGATCTTCAAAGAGAAATATTTTTGAATGCTCATCTGACTGGCAAATGATTTACATATCATACGAGTCAATAGTTCAGTCGTTCAATCAGATCAAGGGCAATGGTACAATCAATGATTACCATATCCATTTTAGAACAACACCCCCCCCCTCCATGGTTAAATTGCCTTCAAAAGGAGTTGTGTAATCACAGTCAGGTCTAAAGCTCTCTGTCCCCTCTGGCCTCCTTCATTTTTTCGTCTTGAAATCAATCCCCCTTCACTCCCTAGCTTCCCGATGGGGAAGTTCTCCACACTGCTGATCTCACAATCCCTCCCTCTGCCATGAGATCTCTCCACCTGCAACTCTGTCAACCCTTGTGTCCATGATCATGATGCATCCACGCCTCCTGTGCTTCACAAACAGGGAAAGCCAACAGAAATAATGAAAATCAACATAAGCCGGCAAGGATAAAATGATACCAATGCAGTGAACAAAGTCCTAACAGTGAGTAAGGACGCACCAGCCCTCATCAACATTCCAAAGCCAGGGCTGATGGTCTCTTCTTTCTTGAGATTTCCCCTATCAGGAAATTAATTACGAAAGGAAAAATTTATAAAACAAGGAAAAATCAATCTCTCCTATGGCTGGGTTGAGAATTTCTTACCTTTATCCTTTTCCTGGGTGGTCGCACAGGTGGAGTATTTGGAAGGAAGGGGAGGACCAGGAAGAAGCAACCCACTCCATACAGGATGCCCAAGGTCAAAACAGTGAACCAGGTGGGGTATTGGTAGGTCAGCCAGGAAGCACTTTTCTGTTCCAGCAGAAAGAGAATCTCCTCCATCTTCTGGATACAGCGGTTGCACTCAGGCAACTGAGCACTCTGAGTCCCCTCTGGCTTCAAAACCACTTGCATCACAAACCTGGGCCCACATCACTAAAGGGTCACAGTGGGGTGGGAGGTGACAGCAGGACAACACATAATCCCTCCCTCTACCCTCCAGCTCATCACATCCCTCCCCTGCTCTGGTCTTCTCTCTCCCACTGCCTGCTCTGGGCCTCCAAAGTCACCAGCTGCACCTGATGGAATGGAATCTTAGTGCAAGTTCTTATTCATTCCACCTCCCACCTAGGTATTACCTGCTTCCTTGGCAAGTTGCCTGAATCATGACCAATTTCATAGGCTTAGAATATCTGAAGTTGTCTCTGTCCTCAATGAAAACCTTCTCAAGTCATGGTTTTACTTTGTCTTATCCAAGATAGAGAACTTAGGTTTATGTAACATTTATTTAGCTTTATGAATGTTGAATGAAAAGCTTGGAATTTGACTTCTATGACCAGGAGAGTTATTCAAGAGCTGAGGTATATCTCTCCCAGGAGAGAGATCTAACAAATTTTCTGCCAGATGGTACATTTGGGGAGACAAGGAACACTTAAGCATTAATCATTCTTAACAGTGTCCCCTGCAAATCTTCCTTGTGTGTGACTACTGCCCATTTAGGGCTTGCTCTGGGAACACTTGATGGGGTAATAAGCCTTGCAACAATTCAGGCTCAAAGGGCAAGCATCTGGCTGAGCAAAATAAAGAGATAATATGGATTGAGTTGTGTCCTTACCACTACCACTTGAGATATTCCCCCAAAATTCGTTGGAACCCTAACACTGAAGGCTATAATCTGATTTGGTTATGTGAGGGCTCTCTCTGGGAGAAATGTACCTCTGTCCTTGGCTTCACACAAGAACCAATTGACGCAGAAACCTAGTTTGTGATCCAAGTGACTTTATAAAGGATAGAAGAGGCAAATATGCTCGTGGGGGGTGGGGGCGGACTGGACAGCCCACGCGCGCTGTGTTGCATGACAGCTGGTGGGAGGCCCCCACCCATACCCTGTTGGTAGGCATGGCTGACGGTACTGTTTGACCCCATTGACTGAATTAAGCCCACCTGGTCTAGATGGGGGCCCGCCCAGGTTGACCTGCTTCCTGTCACAAGGACCTAAATGTGTGCATCTTTCCAGCCTGAAGCAGCTTTCAACTGTCTGTGATGGGGAGGAGGTTTGGCATGCACAGCGACCACCCTCAGTTCTGCCTCTACTTACCTAACAGGTACACGGCATTTCTTTTCTGTTTTTTAAAACAACAACAAAAAAATCATTTGTAATCTTTCTATTCCAGCGGTGCTAGGAGCAAGGCAGAGGCAAAACCCAAGAACAGGGTTCTTCTCTGTTGAAGCGCGATAAACTCACGGGGAAGCAAACAAGCATCTTCATCCACGTGAAGTGAATCTGTGAATCAGCAGCTCCCAACTGACCAAAGCACGCACAGAGCAGCCCAGCATCAAGGTCCGTTTCTGTGCACTGCTCCCACTGTGAGGAAGAGCTTCATGTGCATTAAAAGGGAACTTTTGTAATATTTGAATTTTGAATAGTGGTTTTTGTCAGAAACTGGAAAAAAATCTCAAAGCCTGAAGAAACTCCTTTCTAGTACTGAACATTCAAGGGAGCCTGTAGAAGCCTGAAATGATTGCTAGGTGACCACCTGGATCTGCTTGTTGAGTGAAAGTGGCAGAATAGCAGCAATAGAGCAGCGGGTTCATTCTGACCACTGACACTCGTGGACCTGGTTTACAGGCAGTAGAGAAGAAGATGAGAGCAGGTTGACTCGTTTGAAGTCCATGACCTACTCTGAGGGGACTAGAGTTGTGGAGAATTGGTGATGGGGCCAAGGCCTAAAGGCAATGCGACCAATGGACACTGAGGTGAGGCCAAGAGAGGGAGCCCACATTGACTTGACCCGAACCCGACCAGATGAAGAGAAGAATGTTGAGCCTGTGCACTGGTATATACTGCTGCAGACTGTATAGACGAACTGTCCTGCTTTGACTTTCTTGTGGATGTGGACTTCACAAGGTTCCAACTGGCATGAAGACTCTTTATATTGAAGAATATGATTGTCTCCTCAGAGCACTGGGTTGATGGAAGTAGGCAGTAGAGAAACTGGATAGCCAAAATGGGCCAGATAAAGGCGTGAAGTGGCTAGCTTACAAGATTTCATAGATACTGGAATATATTCATAGAATTATAGGATTAATATGTGGGTGTACCTTACCTGCAATTGTTAAGCATAGGATATTTTTGTTTCATCACTTACAGAATATTATGTTTAAAGGAGGGTGGCACGGAGTGAAATGTATGCATTTTCATATTATACTGTTAGATACTGATATGATTCTATTATTGTTTTGAAATTATATACGGCTAAAGAATTTTGTGAAAATGTCAAATGGACAAGGGGTGGTCTGTTGTAGTTATACAATCTGGTGTCAATTTGGGACTTGAGAGGATTAAGAGTGAAGGGGTAGACTCTAGTCTCTCTATTGGGTTATGGCCAATGAGGCCTCTTTGTGGGCCTGGCCTTCCCGTCAGGGTTCTGGGAAATCTGGTATTTCCTCCTTGGAGGCAGGAGACTATCTTTCTGCTCATTCCCTGAGAGATGTCCTACTAACAAGACACATGGCACCACACTGATAGAACCCATGCCCTGGGAACTGGAGGAGCCACATGGAGACCCTGCCAAAGCTGAGATGCTTCTACCACCACTGGATGCAGAAGACTTTGCAACTACTGACCTGTGATCTTCCTGCATTTGGGGTCATTGAAGGTGTTTCATGAGTCTGAAGAGAACATTATAGATTGATATCAGACATGGGCTAATATTGGACTTATGGACTTGATCTTGGTTGGGCTGGAATGCTTTCTCAATATACAACTGTTCTTGTATATAAAGGTCTTTCCTATACACATCTGAGTGTGGATTTGTTTCTCTAGTCTACCTGGACTAACACTCATGGATCCCTTTCAGGACTGTAAGTTCTGTTCCCCTGACTGCTGCAAAGTATGTGACAGAGAAGAAAAGGGAGAAGAGTGAACTGTACCCATTTATTGAGGTAAGAAAAGTGATGAAGGAGCATGGCCGGTTCCCCAAACTTCATGAGTGGAAAAATGGGCTCTTGGCACAAAATGACATTCAATCTTCACCAAAAGATTCAGGGCTAAATTGCTGCCCTATCTCTGACCTCAGCTTTTGTTTTATTTTAATTCTCATATAATTCACATATATCATTCAATACTTCAGTCATATTAAGATTTGTGTAATCCTCACCACAATCAGGTTTACATCATTTCCTTCTTTTATATTCATTTTTGTTAGCCCCCCCCCCTCACTCCCCCAAATCTTCCCTGCCTGTCCCTAGGTGATTGTTAATTCTGTTAGTGTCTCTCTGGATTTACCTCTCCTGGATTTCATATGTATTAAAAAAAAATACAAAACAAAATCAAGAAACAAGTAGAAAAGAAAAACTAACAATGATAAAAGAGAGAAAAACCTCAATCGAACAGAAAGTGAAAAATACTAAAAACTGGAACCAAATTAAAATTAGTCTGAAGAGATCAAATGATCAGGTGTTACATTTGAACTTAACTGTATCTGTTCATGTCCATGGACTGTGGTCAGAGGGAATTCACCCCGCATGTGCATTTGAGTCCTTTTGCAAACTGGGTGTTCCGAACTTAAGCTCTGATTCTTGTTCATACCTGCAGATTGAGATTCTCTTATTTATCACCCTGGCATCACACTGGCTGTGCTGCTTGTTCTGGGCGGCCTTAGTTGATATCTCACTTAGATGGCTGCTTATTTTCAGGAAAAAAGGTTTAAGTACAAGGCCCTGTTCTTTGTGATGGATGTGCACCAACTGATTTCAGGGTTTTTTTACACCCTATGCTTTCCAGTCAAATATTCACTTGAGGTAATTCAAAACACTCACTTGGCTCGATGACGCCAGAATAGCTCCCCTCCATGCAGTTCCATGGAGCTCAGCATAGTTAGGGCACAGTGATGAAAAGACGATTGAACCATGTACTGAACGTTCAGGTTTTTCCCTGCTTTTGAAAATCTGTTTGCACTTGTAGAGTAAATGTTTTGTACTTTTTAAGAGTGTAAAAGAAATAGATGGAGGGATTCAGAGAAAATGGCGACCAGATAGGACCCATCTATCTGGAGCTCCTGCTGCCAGACCAGAAAAATAGGAAATTAGGTGAAGGAAACGGGGAGGTGGAGTTCTGAAATTAGAACTAGGGTAACAGGGTTTCTCCTGAACCCCTTCTTTTGTGGGATTTCCACTCACAAAGCAAACCAAGAATGCTTTAAAGCACTATAATTTTGACGAAGTGGCAGGTGCCAGATATGCCCTTGCCTGGAGCAGGGATCCCTGCAGGTGGACGCCCTGAGAGGGGGCAGAATCTCAGACACGAGGGGAACCCCACACTGAGCTCTCCATGCGGTTGGATGCCTTGAGCTCACGGTCAGGGGTTGGTGGTGGGTAGCCATAATTTAGAGTAGAAGAAAAAATATATTATTACCTTAGGAAGATCATGGTGTGGGAGAAAAAGGCAGAAAGTCGGGAGTTCAGGGAGCAAATTTAGTTCCAATTGGCCGACTAGTAAACAACCCCCCTGATAAGCTGCATCTCCCCCTCTGGGGGTCAGCTTGACAGCCACCAAATCTGAGCACATCACAAGTAGAATTTTTTTTAAGGGTGAAACATAAATGATTGGTTTAAAACTCAAACCCAAGTCTGGTTGCTCAGCTCCAAGCACCACATAGGGGAGTCCCTTAACATAAATCAGCATAAGAAGCAACCTAGCTAAGGAATGACAGAACTCAGCCACAGGGCCTGGCCGCTTTTACCATAACAAAGACCCGCTGTAGCAGTGTCAGCCTTAAACAGCACTGAGCTGTAGCCCAGAGACTGTGGGAGACAATTTCATTCTAGCTGGCCAGAGGGATAAAAAAGAAAATCCTCTGATCTAGGAAGCATCAGCAGTCTAGATAGGACAACAAGCTTCCCTCTCAGTGATTCTACACATAGCTGGGGAGGCCCTGCCGGTCTTGGAGCCCTAGACGGGGCTGAGGGAGCCCCCCAGTGCCCCCTCCCAGCCCCTGCTGCAGTGCTACATGCAGCACAAGGCAGGTACTCCAGCACCCAAGTGACCCCTGGCCACGGGCGCGATCTTGCTTTTGAAGTAATCTCACACAGCATCTGTGGAACCCTACATCAGGGATGGGAAAGTCCATTAACGCATGCCCAGGAGAGCCAGCATAGGAAAGCTGGATTTTCCTGCCCGTGGGCTCCGATGGATGTTGCACCTGGAGCAGCCCACCTGGGCCAGATGATTGCAGTTCAGCCAATGGGATTGACCTGGGGTCCTTCACCAGCCTCCCCGGGAACCCTTGAAAAGGCAGGAACCAGAAGGGAGAGGGGTGGTCTGGTCGTCTTCCTGGGAGGAGAGAGATCCTTGCATGACCTGAGGCAGTCTCTGCCAGGCCCCATGGTCAAAGGAATCCTATGGGTGCCTTGTAAAACCTGAAGCTTCTTTTAACTCTCATTAAATTCACTTGGATCACGAGCCCGGCTTTCCGCATGAAATTTTTCTCGCGGGGAGCCAAGGACTGGGGTTGGAATTTAGGCCAGAGAGAGAGACCTTACAAGTCCATGACCCCATGACCTTGAGGAAGAGTTGGAATTCCTCTGGCCTCAAGGACAGGTGATCAAGTATCATTACCTCCTTACCCACTGCTCTACTTATTCTCACTTTATTCACTAGCCCTTCTAACTTTTCCACCGCACTCAGTTTCAACGTGCTCAGGTTGGTGTTGGGCTTTTATTTACTCGCTTTCTTCTTTATCCCTCTTTTTTCCCCTTTTCCCCTCTTTTTCCTCTTCTCTCCCACTCTCTCCTCTCATATGCCACTAAAGGCTTCCAGGTCACTTCCCTCCGCTTAGGGCAAATCAACCCAAATAGCAGGAGGCACTCCAGCCTGCCTTGTGTGGGAGTGCTGTACACCACACAAGGCACCTGGGACAAACACCTACAGTGCGCTGCACCGTTGAAGAAACCTCCGTCATGCCTCTAAGGTGATCTCGTCAACTAGGGCAATTCTGCCCAGCACCACTGGGTCCCGGCATTAAAAGGGCACACTGCCCTGCCATGTTGGAGCAGTGTCTAAACCGCTCTGGCCCTTCATCCAAGCAATCAGGGATCAGCTACTACTTTATACTTTATTTCCTCCTTCTCTCTCTCCTTGCTCTTTACCATCACAGCCAACCTTAGTGAACTCAGTTGGATTTATTTCCTTCTTTCTCTTTATTCTCTTTTTCTTTCTTTCCTCTTTCTGTCTTTGCTTTCTTCACCTCTCTCTTAGCTTGTACGATTCTCTCTGCTCCCTCTCATTGCTTGCACATACCACTGCTGGTTTCCAGAGCCCTACACTCTGCCTAGGGCAACCCTGTCCTCCTAGTGGGCAGCCTGACCCCTAAGACAGTACTGCACACAGGACGAGTCAGAGCTACACACAGCATAACACAGGGTCAGTTATTTCTTTAACCATTTAAAAAATACTCTCTCCTCCTCCTTCCTTTTCTCTTCTCTCTTTTTCCTTTTATTGGGCTCTTCTTACAGGTTTTCTGCTTTTCTCCGCTCCATCTAGCTCTTCTCTACTTCCTACCACAGCCTCCACAGATTTGGTTCTCCTTTTTAGTTGTTTTCTTTTCTTTTTTTTTTTTTTTTTACTGTTGTCACCTTTGTTTACTCTGTGCATTTTAGTTGTGTGTGGGTGAGTGGTTGTCAGTCTGGTTGGCATTATTGCCCCAGTCTGTGTCTTCCTCTTTCTCTCTTTTTCCTCTCCTTTCACTCTCTTTCCCATCACAAGACAATAGCTGTCTCCAGGCCACTCCCCTCTGCCTAGGGCAAACCTGAAGGCCCAACTGAGGGAGCTCCCACCCCCCACTTATTGGTGTGGCAAGCAGCTGGGGAATTCACGCTGGTCCTCTCCCACACACCAGGCCACAGGTTGTTCTCCCCTATAAAAAGTGGGGGCATCCCCAGCCTAAATCCTGAGGTCCTACAAGTGACTGGGGGAAACGCCTGACCACCACTTGTGAGGCTCCACGCTACTGTGGGAACATCCACCCACTCTCCAAGGCGATCTCTCTGTACATCCCCTTGTCTAGCCAGATTTGTAAAGTAGAATTTGGATCATGATAGTGGGGGGAGGAAGCATTTAGGAACTAGAGGAAACATGTTTCATTGTTGCTACCCTGCACCCTGACTGGCTTATCTCCTCCCCACATCCCTTCAGGAAGGGGGTGTCCAGTTACCTACCAATGGGCTTTGAGTCTCCACTCTGCACTCACCCTCATTTACAATGACATGGTTTTTGTGTTCTTTGATGCTTGATATCTGATCCCTTCAACAGTTCATGGTCACACAGGCTGGTGTGCTTCCTCCATGTGGGCTTTGTTGCTTCTGAGCTAGATGGCCGCTTCTTTATTTTCAAGCCTGTAAGATCCCAGATGCTATAACTTTTGATAGCCAGGCACCATCAGCTTTCTTCACCACATTTGCTAGTGCACACATTTTTCTTCAACCATCATGTTGGAAAGGTGTTCATCATGGAATGCCAATTTAATATAACGTGTTCTTGCATTGAGTAAGTATTTGGCAATGTCCATCTACTGCCTTAATACTAAGTCTATAAATATATGCACGTTGATCTATTTACGAACCCTCCTGTATAAATATATTTACATATGTACATGCCAGTATGTAGACCTCTAGAAATACCCTTTGTCACCTAGTTCTTTCCTCTATTTACTTTTACTTTCCTCTTGTCCGACTATCATGCTCAGCTTTCACTTGGGTTTGAGTAATTTCTCTTGGTTACATTGCCCTTGCTGAATACCTACCAGGCTTCTCACACCCTCCTTGCGACGGATTTTGGATTACTTGTTGCTCCCCTGTCGCTGGATTGGTCAGCATCACCTCCTTACCCCCTCCTCTCTCTCTCCCATATCCCCGGGAACCATTGGTCCTGTTGTTTTCTCCTCCAGACTATTCTTCCAGCCTATCTTATCTAGATAGATCTGTTGAGATAATAATATGCACCAAAAATCAAACCATAGCAAGATAGGCGATGGGTGAGAACACTGTGATGACATATAAAAACAACAACAGAAAACCAATGATCAATAAAAGAGTAAATTAATTAAAAGACAAAAAAAATTTTTAAGAAAGAAAAACCTGTAAATAGATCAAGGTCTGATTTTTTTTTTCTATAGGTGTGTCCTTCAGTCAGGTCTGATGGCGTATCATGCTCTGGCCCCAGAGTCTGTCCTTTGTACTCCCTCAGGGGCTACCCGCTCTGCTCTCATGGTTGCTCTGCTGCATGCTTTTAGTGATTTGCCTCCGTGTTGGAGGGCCAGTCGGGTCAGTCCCAACACAGAGTCTCCGGTATTGTCCCCATAGGGCTCTGGGCCAGCAAGGGATGGCATGTCTCATAGTGGGATCAGCCATATGGTCCACTCTGTACATTGGCTGTTCAGAGTGCCAAAATCATCCTCCAAGCCTGGTGGACCAGTGTGTGCTCCACTCTCTTCCTCCCCCTTCATTTGCCCCTGTGTGCTCTGATCAGACATGTCCATCTCCCCTAGCTACAGGTTCAGTGCCGTCTTCTAAAGTAAATTCTTCTGGGGGGAGGGGCAGTTGTCCACGTAGCTGGTATGGAGGCTGGACCATCCACTTTTCATTTAGGATCAAAAGCATCTAGCTTTTAGCATTAGGTGCTATTGAGTCAGTTCCAACTCAAGGCAGAATGAACCACTGCGCAGTCCTACACCATCTTCAAAACTGTTGTTATACTTGAACCTAACATTTCAGCCTTTTCCAGGGACTGGCATCTCCTGATAACATATCCAAAGCATGTGAAGTCTCCCCGTGCTTGCTTCTAAGGACCTTTCAGACTGTTCTTCTGACACAAATCTGTTCATTCTTCCAGCACTCAATGGTATTTTTAATATTCTTGGCTAGTGTCATCTTGATGGGTTGAAACACTATCTCGCTCTAGTGTTGATGTACATTTTTCTGATGCCTAATTATACTGAGTATCTTTTAAGGTAATCATTTAATTTTTATGGCATTTTGAAAAGATGTCAATAAGGTCTATTTAATTTGTGTTCAGATGGAAACACATAACTCAAACTAAATATGTGACAGTAGAATAAGAATCCATTTTATCCTAAATACTTGAGATATTTATACAGCCTACTCAAGTTTTTATCAACATAGATAAGGTGGCGGTGGTGGTGGTGGTGGTGGTGGTGGTGGTGGTGGTGGTGGTGGTGGTGGTGGTGGTGGTTTTTAAGAGTTAATCTCTAAATAGGGGGCTGTAGTTCTGAGCACTGAATCTCCTTTGCTTGATTAATTTTTATGTTAGGGAAGTAATACAAGGATTCCATCAAATGACCCATCAGTTTGAGGAAAAAGCATATCAGAATTGATGGTCAAAGCCTATATGGCTTTATGGTTTAGTCTCTAGGGGTATGTAATGCTCTTGTGAAAATAGTATTCCTCATGATAATAACGAGGAACTGGTGGGCCTCCAGGGCTGGGAGCTGAACTGAGGGGCAGTTCTACCCTGTCTAATAGGGTCACTATGAGTTGGCAAAGACTCGATGGCTGTCAGTTTGGTTTGTTTGACTTGAGTACTGGCATTCAGTGTGTTTATCGAAATCAATAAATTACAAGCATTTAGATGTCTATTTTTTTGTTTTGTTTTTTTTTGTTTTGTTTTTTTTTTAATTTTATTTATTTATTTTTTAAATTTTAACAATTTATTGGGGCTCATACAATTCTTTTCACAGTTCATATATATACATACATCAATTGTATAAAGCACATCTGTACAGTCTTTGCCTTAATCATTTTTTTCTCTTTTCTTCTTTTACATTTTATTAGGGACTCATACAACTCTTACCACAATCCATACATATACATACATCAATTGTATAAAGCACATCCATACATTCCCTGCCCCAATCATTCTCAAGGCATTTGCTCTCCACTTAAGCCCCTTGCATCAGGTCCTCTTTTTTTTTTCCCCTCCTCCCTCCCCCTTCCCCCCTCCCTCATATGCCCTTGGTAATTTATACATCGTTGTTTTGTCATATCTTGCCCTATCCGGAGTCTCCCTTCCCCCCTTCTCTGCTGTCCCTCTCCCAGGGAACAGGTCACATGTGGATCCTTGTAATCAGTTCCCCCTTTCCAACCCACTCACCCTCCACTCTCCCAGCATCGTCCCTCACACCCTTGGTCCTGAAGGTATCATCCACCCTGGATTCCCTGTACCTCCAACCCTCATATGCACCAGTGTACAGCCTCTATCCTATCCAGCCCTGCAAGGTAGAATTCGGATCATGGTAGTTAGGGGTAGGAAGCATCCAGGATCTGGGGGAAAGCTGTGTTCTTCATCAATACTACCTCACACCCTAATTAACCCATCTCCTCTCCTAAACCCCTCTATGAGGGGATCTCCATTGGTCGACACTTGGGCCTTGGGTCTCCACTCTGCACTTCCCCCTTCATTTAATATGATATATATATACATATATATACATATACACATATATACACATACATACACACACTTATATCTTTTTTTTTTTTTGCATGATGCCTCATACCTGGTCCCTTGGGCACCTCGTGATCGCACTGGCCGGGTGTGCTTCTTCCATGTGGGCTTATTTGCTTCTGAGCTAGATGGCCGCTTGTTCACCTTCAAGCCTTTAAGACCCCAGACACTATCTCTTTTGCTAGCCGGGCACCATCAGCTTTCTTCACCACATTTGCTTATGCACCCATACAAAATTTAAATCCCCCAAGCCTCTGAAAACTGCGAAGATTTCACAGCACTAGGTTGGTACTCTCCCATCCAAGAATCAGTGTAACTGGCAGGGTGTGAGGCATTCAGGCTCCCTCAGTTCCTCCTACTGCCTTCCCTGACCCTGGTCACTTGCTTCTATTACCTCTCTTGGACCTTACATGCATTTGAATTAGAACACCATAGAGTACAGTGCTCTACATGTGCAGCAGCTCTAACCATGTCACTCTCTGTCTCTATGAAGCCTCTTCCAACAAAATTCAAATGCGATTGTATGTGCACACATAAACACACGCATGCACCAGAGCACCCTTCTTAACAGAGAGTCAGGAGGGTCTCTTATTTGCTGTCCTCACTTTGGACACAAGTCCCTTGATGATGAGTAGGAGAAAAGGAACATCAGGTAGTGGGGGAAACCCTAAGGAGGAACAGAGGAGAGCTTTAACTAAGAATAATGCTACTAGGGGAATGATGGCATGTGAGGAAAATTAGATACTTCCAGACTGTCAGATTTTTCCATACAGCAAAATTAACTTTTCTAGTTTTGTCTAAAACTGGCCCCAGGAAATTTCAAATAGCACATCTCAGATTATCTAACCTACAAAGGAGTAGCCGGCCTTCCACCCACCCCCACCCCACCCCCGCCAAAAAACCAAGCGGTACAAAGCTCCACTGGGTACACATTTCAAAATATACATTCTCCTGTTTGGGCAGGCATCTGGCAACTTGCTCCGAGCTAGTGCACCCACACTTTTTTCCCAAGGCCATTGCTGGTGACAAGACCTTGTGCTCTTCTCACAAGCCAGAATGCAAACATAAATCAAGTCAGTGTAAGACGCCATCATCACCTCACTCAAATACACCTCGTCAAGTGAACTCAAACTTCAAGAAGATGCTCATTTGTTTGGTTTTGTTGATGTGAGGGTGATAGTGCATTTGGAGTTTAGTCATTGCACTAGGTCAGACTGTTAATCAAGCTTCCTATATAGAGGTTCTGAAGATATTGTGTAAGAAGGTCTGAGTTGTCTGGCTAGACCAGAGCTTGCACACTGCTATTGACTAGAAGTTCCGACACACAGAATCCAGGACAGATAAACCCCTCAGGACCAATACTGAGAGTAGCAACACCACGAGGGAAGGTAGGGGGGAGAAGCAGAAGAAAGGGGAAACCAATCTCAATGATGGACATACAGCCCCACTCCACCACCCAGGGGAACAAACAGCAGAAGTTTGGGTGAAGGGATACAGCAGAGGCGTAAAATATAAAACTAAAAAGTATGTATAAAGTATCAGTGGTTCACGTGGGTGGGAGGAGGGGAAAAAAGGAGCTCAAGGAGAAAGAACATGTTTGGAAATGATGATAGCAATGTATGTACAAATGTGCTTCATACAAATTGGTGTATGAATTGTTACAAGAGCTGTAAGATCCCCCAATAAAATGATTTATTTAAAATAAAAAGGACTGATTAGTGGTAGACAGGGGACTGGTTTTGCCACCATGACAGTGCACCTGCTCACACAAAAAAAAACAGCATGCCTCTATCGCCCGATCTGATCCCAGCACACCGAGGCAAAATACTAAGGGTGTACAACAGAACAGGAAGGGGAACAGAGCAACGAAGTCCCCAGGGAATACCAAAAATAGACTTTGGGGCCAGGGCTAGCTGACCCATCATACTCTATGAGAAAACACTCCTAAAGGCCAACAAACAGTCCTTGAACTAACTAAAAGCTTTTCTTTCTTGTGTTTTGTTTTGCTTTTTGTCATTGGCTTGTTGGTGGTGGTGTTGTTCTTTTGTTTCATTTTGTTGCTTGGGTTTGCTCTGTCTCGTTTTTGTGCATGCTATGATTTCCACAGGTCTGTCTAAATGAGATAGGCTGGATGAACAATCTGGAGGAGAAAACAATGGGACTGACAGCTGGGGGAGGGAGATGGGAAAGGGGGGTGTAGGGAAAAAGGAAGTGCTGTTAACAAACCCAGGGACAAGGGAACACCAAGTGATCCAAATAGATGGTGAGGAGGGTGTAGGAGGCTTGGTAGAGTGTAACCAAGAGTAATGTAACCTAGAGGAATTACTGAAACACAAATGAAGGCTGAACATGAGAGTGGGACAATCAGAAAGTAAAAGGAAATCAAGGAAAGAGGTAGGAAGCAAAGGGCATTTATAGAGGTCTAAATAAAGGCATGTGCATATGTAAATATATTTATGTATAACGATGGGGAAATAGATCTATATGCATATATTTATAGGTTTAGTATTAAGGTAACAGATGTACATTGGGCCTCCATTCAAGTACTCCCTCAATGCAAAAATACTTTGTTGTATTAAAGTGGCATTGCGTGATGCTCACCTCCCCAACACAATTGCTGGAGGCAAATGGGTGCATAAGCAAATGTGGTGACTGAAGTTGATGGTGGTCGGCTATCAAAAGTTATACATTCTGGGGTCTTAAAAGCTTGAAGTTAAACAAGTGGTCATGTAGCTGAGAAGCAACAAAGCCCACATGAAAGAAGCACACCAGCATGTGTGATCACGAGGTGTCGGAAGAATCAGATATCAGACATCATCGGAACAAAAAAATCATATCTTTGTGAATACGGGGGAGTGTGGAGTGAAAACCCAAAGCTCATTTGTAGATAATTGGACATCCCCTTACAGAAGGGTAGCAGGGAGGAGAGGAGCCAGTCAGGGTGCACTGTAGCAACAATGAAACATACAACTTTCCTCTAGCTCCTAAATGCTTCTTCCCCCACAACTAAAATGATCCCCATTCTACCTTACAAATCTAGCTAGACCTGAGGATGTACACTGGTACAGATAGGAACTGGAAACACAGGGAATCCAGGGCGGATGATCCCTTCAGGACCAGTGGTGAGAGTGGCGATACGAGGAGGGTAGAGGGAGGGAGGAATGGAAAGGGGAAACCGATTACAAGGATCTACATATAACCATCTCCCTGGGGGACAGACAACAGAAAAGTGGCTGAAGGGAGATATTGTATAGTGTAAGATAAGACAAAATAATAATTTAGAAATTATTCAGGGTTCATGAGGGATGGGGAATAATTATCAGCTGATGCCAGCGGATTAAGTGGGGAGCAAATGTTTTCAGAATGATGAGGGCAATGAATGTACAAATATGATGTATGTATCAATTGTGATAAGAGTTGTATGAGGCCCCAAAAATTGATTATAAAAAAAGAGAAAAGAAATAACAGTATGAAAACATCCCCCAAAAAAGCATGCCTCTCTTGTCCCTCATATCCTAATCACCTGAACTCACTCCATGTGACTTCTTTCTGTTTCCATGAATGAAGGACAGTGGTTTGACAACACAGAAGAGGGGGGGAAAAAACAAGGGTGTCACCCAAACTGCTGAGTTTGAAAAATGTTTCCAAGAATGTAATCACAGATTAGACAAATGTGTGAAGTGTAATGGAGAGTACTATGAAGGGGATAAAAAATTTAAATGCATAGTTTTGAAAAAATTGTAGTTTTTGTCGGGTTCCCCCTAGTAGCTTCCAATTTCATAGCAACTCAAGCCATCACCATACATCAAACTGACAGAGAAGGGGTGGGTTTTGTGTGTAGGTGGTGTTGGTTATTGCACAGGGGCAAGGGACTTCTGGTGGCATAGTACCTTATGCCTTGGGTGTCAACTGTAATGTCAGCAGTGGGGAACCACCAGTCAGTCCTCAGAAGAAAAGGATGAGGCGTTCTACTCCCATAGAGTTAGCCTTTGGGAAACCCACAGAGATAGTTCTGCTCTGATCTCATAGAGTCGCTATGGCTCAGCATCGACTCCATCGAAGTGAGCTGACAAACTAAAGGCAGGAGATCTGAAAGAGGATGCGGAGACGTTGTCTCAGGTACTTTGGACATATTACTATGGTGGAACCAGTCCTGCAAGAAGGGCATCATTTTTGGCAGAGGGTTAGCAAACAAGAGGAAGACCCTTACTTAGGTGGATTGACACCGTGGCTGCGAGAATCGGCTCAAATACAGTAACAAGTGCGAGGATGGCGCAGGACTGGGCTTTGTTTCTCTCTCTAGTGCACAGGCCCCTATGAATCCGAACTGACTCCAGGGCTCTACAATATCAACTACTACAACCCTGAAGTTCAAACCTACCCAGTGGCTTCCCAAAAGGGAGGTGTGGCCATGTGCCTCTGTAAAGATGACAGCTAGGGAGCCCCTGCGGGGCAGTTCTACTCTGTGGCACAGGGGCAGCCAGGAGTCGGAATGTGCTTCACAGCAAAGGGTGTGCTTTGTCTCAGTTTGTGCCTGCTGCTGTTTATGCTATGCACTGAGTTTAACATGTGACACTCAGGAGCGAATGAATGGAAACACACCCATGATGCTTCCATGATGCCAGATGCAAGCTGACACTGTTTCTGAGTTCTGGGCATATTATTTTTTCAGAGATAATTTCCTGTAGCGGTGACACACCGAGTCCTATTTCATGTAAAAGCATCAGCAGCAGAGGAAAGCACTGCACAGAGAGAAGACTATGACACGTAACAGGCTTTCCATAGAGGAACAAAAGGGTGGATGTCTTGGGCTGCACTCTTTTCTTGTATACAGACAGTAAACAAGCTGAACACATCTCACCTAAGCATAACATTACAACTACTTGAAGCCCAGCTCAGGCATCTGGACAAGAGGCAGCAAGGAAGGATGGGAGAGAGTTAATGGGCTGGGCGTCCCCAAAGGTGCAGAGTGGGAATCAAGGGAGGATCCAGGACGAGCCAAGGCTTCTGGCAGAAGTCTGAGAGGAGAGCAGCAGAAAGGAGCTGCTCTCTGGGTCCTCACAGATGTAGCCAGTGAGAGAGCAGCAGTGCTGCCCCCTGGCGGTGCGCCGAAGGCAGGGCCGCTTCCCCCAGGGCTGGAGAGCTCTGGGGAAAGACAAATCCTGTCACTTTGGATGCCAAGTAAGGGGGCACTGTGTGCCGGTGGTGTACCTATGTTGGCCAAAGCGCTGCCCACTGTGCATTTGCTTCCCACAAGCACAGTTATCCTTCCTCGTGCATCCAGGAAAGACAGTTCTAGAAAAACACAAGCAGTAAAATAAAACACTGCCAGGTCTCGAACCATCCTCACCATTGTTACTATGCCCACTGATGTAGCCACTGGTTCGAGCTGTTTTATTGCCCGTCCTCCACTTTTTGCCAAGCATCATGTCCTTCATGGACTTGATGTCCCTTCAGGGACTGGTCTCTCCTGACAGCACGTCCAAAGATATCAAATGAAGTCCAGCCATCCTTTGTCCCCATGTTCTCTTGGCAGTCCTTGTACTTTTATTGCTCAGTGTCTGATTATTTGGGACCAGGCCTTATTGCTGCCCCTTCCTCATCTTGGCCCCCAATCCCGACCCCAAGCCCTGCACATCCACTGTGTGAAACCTCCTGTTCCTGTAACCATCCCTGTGCTTTTGTGTGGGGGGGTCTAGCTGGGTTCCCCTGGCAATTCGCCAGCTGCCCTTGGGAAAGTTCATGGAGTCGGCTAATTAGTAGAAAAGCCAAACGTCCAGCTGAGATTGGTTTACTCCCTAGCACCCTTGGGCAGGAGCACAGCCCCACTCCCGGTCCCAGGTAGCCAACGACCACACCTAGGTTCTCCGGACTTGGCAGCTGTAACATGTGGCCTGGGCTTCCCCTTCATTTCCTGCTCCTTTCTGGCTTGCTGTCTGACTTTTCTTTGCGGAATTAAAGCTGCAAATTGACAGGATCCCATAAACACTCTAAAGCCACAAAAAACACCAAATGCCCACCCAAACATGTGAAACTTCCAAAAATCATCCTTAGAAGATTCCCAAACCCTAAACATTCCTAAACCCCATATATGCCCTGAAAACACCATGAAAGCCCTAAGAAAACCTAAAATGCTGGGGGAAAAAAACACATATAATATGAAAAATACCCTAAAATTCCTAAGGAACTCTGTAACATCACTAAAAACACCATATTGTGCTGAAAAATACCTATACACTCTAAAAAACCACCCCTAAATCCCTTAAACACTCCCTAAAATCTTATAAAACACCCTAAAAACCCCAAACCACCCGAATGCCCCAAACACACCTTGAACGTCCACAAACAACCTAAAAGCCCTAAAAAATCACATGCCACCAAAAAGCCCTAAATGACCGCAAAATGCCAACTCATAGCCACCCTATAGAGGGCTTCTGGAGCTGTCAGTCTTTTATGGGAACAGCTTTATCGTTCTCCCAAGGAGAAGTTGGTAGGTTTGAAACCCTGACCTCATATTTAGCAGTCTAATAATTGCTGGACAGTGCCACCAAGGCTCTACTGGTGTAGTGGGTTACACATTGGGCTGCTAACCTCAAGGGAAACGGTTCAAAACCACCACCCACTCCTTGGGAGAAAGAAGAAGCTTTCTTTCTATTCCCCTAGATTTCTCATTGAAGGTGTAAAGTAACCTGTTAAATGCTCGCAGTGGCAGCAGCAATGTCTCATAACCATGGGGAAATGTGGTTCAGAAACTTCAGAAGCAAGCATCCACCAGTAGGTGACTGACCAGCAGTATTGACTTGGGCAAAGAGAAGGTGACATGGAAGGGTAAGGAGAAGAATGCGTGCAGAGGGCAGGTTGGCAGCTGAGCCTAAGTCCAGTAGAAACAACAGCAGAATGGCCTGTTCCTGGAAGGGCCACAGGAGATGGTGCGACTTCATGTAGCCCCCACTTACATGTGTAACAGCAGCAATTGCCTGAACACGTGGTCTCCCCAGGGAGGAGCCTTTGTGTGGTGTTAAGATGCTGTTACTGTCTGTTGTACTGTGGTGGCCTGCATTTGGCTGTAATGGTGGAAATTTTGCAGCCAGTAGTTCAAATGCCTGCTGGGTCACTCACTGCAGGTAGACTTCAGCAGTTTCCAGACAGAGACGAGGGAGGAGGACCTGGTCTTCCACTTCTGAAAGAACTGGCCAGTGTGAACCTTGTGAATGGCAGAACACTATACCTGAACATGAGTACCGCAGGCTATAAGGCATGATGGATTGACACAGTGGCTGCAGCAATGTGCTCAAACATAGGATAGTGCTGGCCTGGAAAATAGTTCATCGTCCATTAAAAAAAATCATTATATAGGGGCTCATACAACTTTTGTTGTTGTTTTTCCCTAAGGGAGAGCAGTGTATTGGTACACTGAGAGGTATATAGATCAATGGATTCGAACAGAAAAGCTACACATATATTCACCAGTCAACGGGAACCTAGCCTTCGAAAAAGGACACAGAAATATCCAAAGGGACAAATTCTGCTTGCTCAACAAATGGTGTTGGACAAACTGAGATACCGTATGTAGGAAAATGAAGCAAGCCCCAAACCTTCCCCCATGCACAGAAATTAACTGAAGAGGGGTTAAAACCTGAAAGTAAACCTCCGGGCTATCATAATCATTTTTTCGATGACCTCATCGGTCAGAAATCATTGTAGGAACGCCAAAGCGTTCTTGTGTTCAACGTCTACATACATAGCAGGTGCTCCAGTAAAGGGGAATCTTGGTGGAGCTGGCTCATCCATTCCTGAAGAGAGTAGAGCACCACGTTGGCCCATCACAGAGCTCAGGTGTAGAATCTTCCTCACTGTCATCCTTTATCTCAGCAGTGTCAGTGTTGGATTATGAATTTCCCAAAGAACCAGTATCGCTCAATTCTGTGCACAATGCTGACTCACTCTCGCTGTTATTTCACTGGTCTAAAAACCCATTTAGGTTAAAATGACACTTTTTTGATGCCATGACCTAAAATTTTTAGTGAGAAAATGTTCCCAATGACATTACATGGGTCTTCGTCTAATCCTGATGCCATGTTCTTTTTCACAGAGACCAGCTTCTTGTATAAATTGCTCAGCATACAGATGGAATAAGAACAGTGAAAGGATACAACCCTGATGCACACCTTTTCTGATTTTAAACCATGCAGTATCACCTTGTCCTGTTCACAGTCTCACCTGGTTCTATCTCTTGGCCTTTGCATAAGCTCCATATGAGTACAATGAAGTGTTGTGCAATGCCCATTCTTTTCCATGGTATCCCCAAGATTCACCTCCTTCCACTCGTGGTTTCCAGAACGTGGGGTTGGGACAAAGCCTGGATAGTCTCATGGCAAGACCAGATCAGGAATGGAGCTGAGCCGGGAGCAGCTTTATTTGCTTGCTCCAGGGAAAGTCTGCCAATGTGACTAAGCCTCAGGGGCTTTCTACAAATGATAAAGGTGAATCCCTCTCTCGTTACCCACTGATCATCTCTGAGCCTCTTGCTCTCATATCCCTTGCACAGACCTCTACCATTAGATGGACAATTCGGTAATGTTTGAACACTTTTCTGATGCTGAGCCTGGGGAGCAACTAATAGCTGAGTAAATATTGATTGAAAGATGGTGAGTGGAAGAAAATAGCTTTGCCAGGTCCAGGTTGTGATGGAGATGAGAGTGTTACCAAATCCTGCTGTCCCCATGGTGGGTTTGCTGTATTGTGCCCAGTCCTGAAAGTCTGAGCCAGGGGTTTTAACGTGGCCCCTTTCAAAACATATAGGTGGAATTCTTGGACCATGAGCTGTCCATAAAGCTTTACCAAGGAGATGTCCGCCCTGGAGCGAAACAACCCAAGAACCTAGATCTTCGTGAAGGTGTTGGTAAGGGATGCAGCGGAAATCATAAACTTGACTGAAAGCAAAAGAAACTGTGCCTGC
Source organism: Tenrec ecaudatus (assembly GCF_050624435.1). NCBI lineage: Eukaryota > Metazoa > Chordata > Mammalia > Afrosoricida > Tenrecidae > Tenrec > Tenrec ecaudatus. The sequence continues at coordinate 348,243 of NW_027457954.1, forward strand.
AGCTGGACGAAGTGGTGCTGGAGCACACCCTCCTTTGTGATTCTTCTTGTTCTTTTTATGAGCTGCTCCCTGGCCTGTGTAGTCCCGTAAATCTGGAAACTCTTTGCTGGTGGGGGCAATTGTTATATCCTCCCCCCAGATCCAGATGTCTTGTCCATGGTCAGTGTGCAATCCTTGTTTGCCAGAGGAGTGGGGCATCTAAAGGCAGGCAGGGGTCACATACTTTTTTTCTACACTTTCTAGAAAGACCAGAGCTAAACATCTTGCAGCCCTTTTCATGTCCTCATTCTTTTCTGTATTTATTTTCCATGAAAGAGGAGAAGAAACGCGACAGCATCTACTGACAGCAAGTCAAATGCCATCGTGTGTGTTCAGAGGGCAGGCTGGTTCTCATTTGCCTAACTCATCAGTCCCATCGTGCCATGTCCATGTTAGATTGTTTAGGGAAACAGATGACATATGTTATGATGCTAAATAAGCTGAAACAGTGCCAGGATGGAGGCAGAAGGGTTTTATTTGTTTGTTTTTAAATGAAGCATGGCTTTCTAGTGACTTATTGTGGTGGGGAAGGGGGGCACCGAGAGCAACAAGACATGGCTGTGACAGTGGTCTGGGAATTGAGACAAATCATTGCTTCTGCAGCAGAGATGAGCTGCCTCTGACCTGTCAGTTACTTGAAGGGAGACTCTGCATTTGGTCAGACAAGTCTCAGTTGGAGATGGTACCAGCTTTCCTCCTGAGCCTCTGTGGTTCCCTTTGAACTACACAGGCCCGAATCGCTTTTAGCTGAGCAACAGCAAATGGCAACACAGACTTGCCATATTGCTCTTTTGCGTACACTCTTTAAAAATCATACTAAATATACATGCATCAAAACATTCGTCACTTCCACGCTCTACAAGATTATAATTAAGTGGCATTCTGCATGTTGTTCATATATCATCCTTACCCATTCCAAAATTATGTCATCACCCTTATGGAAGCTCAGTATCGTCTCAGGGATGGCACTTCCCCTCCAGGCCCTACTGGGTTAGGCTGGGTTGACTAGAGAAATAAATCCAAGGACACTCATATAGGTATAAGAAAGACTCCACCTCACTTATTTGTCCAATTGACATGGCATTATGTAACAACCATACTTACCTTCCTACCTATCCCTGGAAACAATTGGGAGATGTTTGTCTCTATTCATTTTCCTAGCCTAGATATTTTTTGTAAGTGGAATTAAGCAAAATGTGTCCTTTTTGAAGCTGATTTATTTCACTCAGCATAATGCTTATGAGGTTCATTCCTCTTGTAGCCTGTGTCAAGAGTTCATTTCTCTTTATGGCTGAGTAGTAGTCCATTGTATATACCGTAGGCAACATGTTTGACTTATCCATTCACCTATTGATGGGTATTTAGACCGTTGACACGTTTGCGAGATTGGGAATAATGTTGCAAGGGCCATCTGTGTATTTGTATCTATTTATGCGCTTGCTTTTAATTGCTTATATCCTTCATTTCCTTTTCTTTCCTTGTTAGACTCAGTATGATCCCCTTCTGCCCCTCCTCTAGCCTCACAACCTCTGTGTCTGATGTGCCAGGATCTCACCAGAAGCCTTAACACCAAGATTCTGAGCCCTGACTGACCATTCTGACCATCCAGGGAATTGAATATTCCGGAGCACACAGAAGATGAAGTTATCAAAACTCCTTAGGCATAACCGAACAACTGGAGGGAGTGCTTTATTGGGCTGGGGGGCTGGGGATTATAGTTGTGAAGGACACCAAGAACAATTGTCATTACCTAGACTGTAAAGACTATGTTCGACATCCATGCTGGTGAGTAGCAGCTGGATTTCAGAAGCTCACAAGTGGCCATCTAGGTGGCAAGTATTGTCACCCTCACTCTGGAGGAAAGAGTGGTGAGTGGACCACATGAACATTAGACTTCATGACTCTGAGCACAGAATAACTAGATGATCTCCAACTATCAATTCCAACTTCTTTGAAAGGGATCACATCCAAAGGTCCTAGATAGTGAAGCAAAATTCACAGTCATAAAAGAGACCAGGCTTATTGGCTGGATAGGGACTAACAGAACCTCTGAAACGATGGTCCTTATTCACTAAGTTTGAAAATGAACTCCTACCTGTGGTTCAATATTCAGCCAAATAATAGATTGGTCTATAATGGGAGCAATTACACAAGTGAGGCACGCAAACCTGAAAACAGCAAACCATTTGATCTCAAAAGGGCAGTATTAATCCAAGGCCCAAGTTCAGAAGGGTAGGAAGAGAGGAGGAAGGGAAACAGAAGACATAAGTAGGGAGTGGAACAAGTCATATTATATTGTGGAGATTGCAATAAGTGGCATAAAACACAATGGGTATGAATTGTTGAATAAAAAACTGATGATCTTGGTAAACCTTCACCTAATTCACAATAAAAACTTATGAGAGAGAAAAAAATCCAAGCACCTAGGCTGCATTCCAGGCCAATAAAATCGGACTCAGTGGAGATGGGACAAAGATGTCTTTTGGACAGCTCTCTGGCGATCCCAATGAGCACACAGGCTGATACCCACCATCTGGAAACTATGGGGTAGCTGCTTCTCCGGTAATGCCTCGGGGGAGCGCTTGGGTCCCTCAAAGAATGCGGGATGATGAAGGGGCAAAGGTCATCAAACCTCACCCACAGCTTTACACTGGGGGGCTGCTCTCTGAGGAATGTGGGAAGGGTCCACTTGCATGCTGTCTCTGTGCAGCAGATCCAACAGACTCAACACCTTTCCAAAGCTGGCAAGAAAGTCCGAGAGACTAGATGTGGGCACCACGCTGTGAGTTTCCCAGAAGGCACGAGACAGATCGAGAGCAGTCACAGGAACACAGACTCCTCCGGAAATGCCGCCATGCACAGAACATGCATCTCTAATTTCATTTCACACTGACTCAATCATTCAGTCCTTTTTACGAAAACCCAGCTTCTCATTACAGTAACCGGTTTAAAATGACAATCTTCTGTTGAGCAAGTCTAAGAAATGACCTTCCTTTATTTTACATGGTATAAAAATTCAGTTTCCTAGGCCGATGGGCTCTAGGGACAGGTGTTTTTATGTACTAGACATGGCTTTCAAAGTTCTTCAATTGCCTAAATTAATAACGACTTTTTTCCTTTGGCTTTTCTAAGGGACACATTAATTTCAATCTTTTTCTAAGGAAGTGAATCTCTAGCTATCTCATTTGGATAACTTTCTGCCTTCAGAGTAGAATTTGAAATAATCTGCAAGGTTACCCCTTCCCCACCCTGCCCCAGCAGCCCAGCCTCTTTCTTCCTTCCAGCCTCCAGCCACCGGGGTTTGGTTGGGAAAGGAGATGCAGAAGGGAGTCTCTGGATTTTTCTATCAAAAGGTTGGCCACAACCCCCAGTAGACCAAATGTAATTCATTATGGTGGGTTTTGGTTTTACTACATTAAGAGTTATCCTTAGGGAAATTACAAACAAACAGAAATAGGAAGACTTTATATTTTATTAACGGATGTACTGCTCAGTCTCATTATATTTTAAAAGACAAAGTATAAAAAAAAAATCTGGCTCCATTTAAAATGTCCTGACTAGCAGAACTTAAAATACACAAATCTTAACATGAAAGTCTAGATGAATAAATAAAATAAACAACGAAACAGCTTTCTCAGGAAAAGCCATAATAAAGAGCTCGACTATTTTTTGAGCTGTTTAAGATGCTCGTGTTAAAGGGAAAAGAGTATCATTGTTGACTTTGAAATGTAGAACCATTTGCTTAATTCAGTGATGCTAAAATGGGCAGTTTGGCTGAAGAAAGAAATTGGCTTGTAGCATTTGATGAGCAATTTCTTCTTTTGAATATAGAAATGACCAGGGATGCGGACACGCTTTTTATTCTTTTGAGGACCCTCTAACCAAGAAATCTTTTAAATGATCATTACACAGTGAATGCCTGGAGGCTCTGGAAACTATTTATTTTGACATTATTATAAGCTCAAAATGATTCACCAATGCAAAAGAAGAAGAGAAAAAGCAATTACATACTAAGCTGTAAACACTGGAAGCTTTTCTGTGCTGAAAATAATTGGACAGAGTTTTTTCTTTTTTTAAGTAATAGTGTCCAAAGAGATTCAATGATCTTATTGCTTATGGATTTGGAGCTTAACTATATTCCTTATTTTAAATTTGATATTAGAATAGCAAGATTATAGACCTTGATACAGTGTGACTTGGAGAAGTATCGTTTCATTAAATTATCAAGTTAAGGCTCAAGGAGCCTGGTGGAATGTGTGTGACCATGAGGCCAGCCAGTTGGAATCCGCTATGGCTCACAGAGAAAGATGCGGTTCTCAGCTCCTGTAAAGATTTAGAACTTCGGGAACCCACAGGCATAGTTCTACGTTGTCCTTTCAGGGGTCCTCAAACTTTTTAAACAGGAGGCCAGTTCATTGTCCCTCAAACCCGCTGGAGGGCCGGACTATAGTTTAAAAATAAAACTATGCACAAATGCCTATGCGCACTGCACATACCTAATTTGAAGTAAAAAAAAAAAAGGGGGGCAAAAACACCCGGCATGCTGAATAAATGTCCTCTGAGGGCCATGTGGTCCGCAGGCCATAGTTTGAGGACCCCCTAGATTGATATAAGTCAGAATCGACTTGATAGTGTTAGGTTTCTGGGGTGGTTGACCTCAGTTCTTGCTTAGCAACGCTGAAAGAATTCATATGGCAGAAGCACTTTTGTAAATCCAAGTGAATGTTATGAAAGAAAGTTTCAGGTATCGCAGTCCCCAAAAGTCCCCACTATCTCCGGAAAGCACGCCGGGCTGCATGGCAGGGGTGGGGAAAGTTTGCAGCTGAATATGGCAGTTTCATGGGAGGAATACCTGAGCAGGAGTGCAGAACCAGCTGAGGAGCCACGGCAGGAACCCCCAAGGGCCTCACCCTCCACTTGCAGAGCACGTGAACAAGGGAGGGCGACAAGGAGCCCAGGCCTACTTCTATCACCTCCCAACACCACTGGAGGGCATTGGTCGATCGTACTGGTTGATTTTGGTGCACTTTTGTGAAGTCCTATTCTGTATGACCAGGTGGACCTTCCACCTGGGTCTACATGACTTGGGTCAGAGCATGCTCAGTTCTGAATTTTGCCATAGGTATCTAATGAGTGTGCCTGATTTATTTCCAACCCCTTTGTTGTGGCCCGGACAGCTCATTTTCGTTTAGTGCTGGCATTTGGGAAGACAAGCCCTAATCTAGCAACCTGTCAATAGCAGTAAGTGAATGGAATTAAAACTCAACTCATAGCCATAAATTCAATTCGGACTCATAGCGACCCGAGAGGACAGGGCAGAATTGCCCCCTGAGGATTTCTGGGGCTGGAATTCTTTACAGGAATAGAAGTCTCTTTTTTCTCCCTCCCAGTGGCTCCAAAGGACTGACCTTGCAAGGAGATGTCCAGCGGGTGCCTGCAGGCTCCTTCATTGAAAATCTCTGCTAGTTTATGAAGCGGGAGGGAAATTTTGAGGAGGCCGTCTGCGGCAGAGTTAACTCCCCATTAAAGCCAATGAGCTTTTCCACATCTCTCAAAAAACAAACAAAAAAACCTAAAGTGACTACTTCAGATTAATATGCTGTAGGTAGAACCACCTCCCACTCACCAAACCAAACCAATCAACCAACCAACCAAACAAACAAAAACACCCCAAATCCTGTTGCCTTCAAGTCAGTTCTGACTCATGCTCACCCCTTGTGGTACAGAGTACAATTGTTGCATGAGGTTGTCTAGGTTGTACCCTTTATGAAAGCAGATGACCCCTTCCTTTTGTGGTACAGCTAGGTGGGTTTGAACTGATAACCTTTATATAAGCAGCCCTATCCAGCGATCTATGTCAACTAAAGTGTCAAAGCATGTAAAGACTGATCCACAACCCCCACTTCTCTCTTCCTCTTCTGTGATGACCTGGAATCCACCTTTTGATCTGGTGGCACCATATTTGTGAAGCAGCCCGAATCACTGACGGACGGTGTGCAGGACAAACACCCTGTAGAATTGCCCTTCCAGCGTCAGAATTTGCATGAACAAGAAATAAACTTCTAGATTTTAAGCCACTGAGGTTTCAGGGGTAGCTTCTTTCTGAAGAACAGACTAGGCTATCCTGCCTGATCATCTCTTCACAGGGTTTTTGTGGAGAGCTACCGGAGCAGCTCGATCCAGGGGAGCTGCCAAAGCAGATACCTACACTTTATCTGGGATTGTAGGTTGTAGTACCAAAGTTTTTATTTGCCCGGGAGGCACTGAGTAAATTGTTTTTCTTCTGAAAACAGGACAATATGTAAGTAAGTTTGGAGACATATGTAGCTGGAGCTGAAAGTCCTCTTACCTTGCAGTTTTCTTTGGTAGAGATAGACTTGTTCTTAATGAAACCCATGACAGTCAGTGTCACAAATGACTTCTGAGGAGAGGCCAAACAGCTAAGTCAAGGCCAGCCTACCGTTCTCTTAAATGCTGTCTCATGCTCTCATCTGCTCTGACGTGTTTGCTCAGGGGCATGTGGCAGCCACTGGGCGGGCCTTACCATTGGCACTGAAAATCATTGTAGGGGATATTAGAGGATTTACATCAAGAAGACCTGACTTCCTGGCCATTGCTCGGGGGCCACAGTTCCCAAGACAATCAGTGTCAAGGGCAAAACAAAATAAAACATGACGAGGCCTCTGGGGCTGGGTTGAGCTGGATATGTAACCAAAGCCCCCTTCTACCAGGATCTTCCCAAGAGGAGATTGCTCTTTTCCATAGCTAAACAATTTTGTTTAACACACGTTCTGCTGGGGAACCTTCTGGGAAGCAGAAGAAAATAAATCTGCCTTCCTTTGAATTAAGCTGGGTTGGGTCCAAGCCCTGTGTAGTGTGTATTCTTATCATAACATCTAAAGGAGTCTCATTTCACCATTCTTAGCTATTAAAAAAAAAGTTCCAGGCACAATATTTCAATTTAAAATTACACACCAGGAGTAGTTCATATTTAATACACTTTATACAGGTATTACAGGTACAAGGGACGTACTTGTTAACTGCCAGGTTGCTGGCTTGAACCAACCAGCTACTCCACAGGAGGTACTGTGTTTCTGTGAAGATTTTCAGCTTGGAAGCCCACTGGGAGAGCTCTCCTCTGGCTTGAGTCTGAAGGTGCTTGACAGCAGTAGCCTTTTGTTTTTATAGAGGTATAAAGCTTTCTTTCTTTCTTTTTTTTTCTCGGTATAAAGCTTTTTAGAACAACAAAAACAATTCCTTTTGGAAGTAAGCCAGAGATAAAACCACAAGTTACATGCTTTACTTTTTTTCTGTCCTGCTGCTGGCAGCCACCCTTTCATCGATTGTGCACACCAGCATGGTGGTGAAGTGGTGAACTCTGCGCTCTCACTCCCCTGGCTACACACTCGGTCTCCTCACTCATCGTGTGGCTTCACCCAACGCACGGAGCCTCCTGCAGGCTCCTCACCCTGTGTGTGTAAAAGTGCGAAGGAGACAGACTTCCTCAGAGCTGTGCTTTAGAGAGAATCCTCCTCACATTCTCAGCACCGCCTTGAATAGGGCAGCACTGCACATGACATCTACTTGATGATTGTTCATGGTGTGGTGGTGTGTTTGTACGGATAAAAAAAGAGCCCTGAATGGTTATGTAACAAGTAAGGGAATAAATAGATCTTCCTTCATCCACCTTCATCTTTCATTGTTCTATCACTCTCTGATTGCAATATTAGAGGCTAAAATGGGCAGAATTCCCACCTCTGAACAAAGTTTGTGCACATGGGTGTGCATGCTTGTGTGTCCATGTGAGTGTGCCTGTACAATGTGTGTGCACGTGTGTGTGCACATGTGCACTGGAGCCTGGCAGCAGCAGGGGAGGCGCCTGTCTCTGTTCAGCAGTATCTGACGGCTGCTGCAGGTGTAATGAGAAGTGATTGGTGATCTGTTCAGGGAGCTCCTGGGGTGGACTCAGGGAAGGAGCAGCAAAGAAGACATACTCATCTCCCCCATATGTAGATGAGGTGATGGAGGTGGGCGGTAGAGGAGCAGCTCCTTAGTAATGAGATCACAGGGGAAAGGCCTTGGATGAGGTGCCAGACATCCCTGCTTTCCCAGAGAGGGTGGGGACTGGGAACGAGGCTGCATCCTGCCTAATCAGTTACAGTTGCTCTGTCGCTCTGGGGAGGGAGGCAGATGAGGCAGGGAGCTTCCGGAATCTCTCATCTCCAGTCCTTCTAGGTGGATGTGGGAGCGTGTGAGGACGGCCACACTGGAGGGTCAGGGTTGATCGCCTTGCAGTGTGGAGCCCGGCCTGGACCTGCGTTGTGCAGGGTGACCAAGGAGCTCTGAGGGCAGGGTTCTGGGTGGGGGCTTTGTCTACTAAGACCCACAGCCGCGCCCTGTGTCGCAATGTTGGCATGCAATGTGCAAAGACTTGAGACAATGTGAAATGGACCATCCACTTCACTTGGAAAGACAGGAGGGCTGAAAATCAGATTGGGAGATCTGATCTCGTTTGCTGCACAGTTGTGAGAGGAGATATTCCTGGCTTCTCTCATGTTGGGAACCGGGCATAATCAGCCTGACAAAACCAAGGCCATATTGCCTGCCCAGCAGGGCTAAAGCCACGTCACCTCAACCTTATCTTACCCTGACACACACCAGATGGCCCACCCTTGTCTGCTCCAGCACCGGACATTCCAACTGCAGACTTGCGGCCGCCTGCCCTGTGTGCTCTACACCCCCGCCCTTCCTTTTTTTTTATCTCCCCTTTGAACTCCCTTGTTTGCCTCACCCTTTATAGAGAGGCTTGTGTAGCAATAAACTCAGACCTTGACAAGAATCTGCTTGGTCTCGCTCCTCTCTCTCGCCCGTTTCTCTTTCAGGCTGGGTCCTCCTTGGAACCCCTCGAATAACTGAGTCCCGCGGGTTGGGGCACTCTCACACATGAAACTATATTCCTCCTCAGGCATCAAGGAGGTGATACGAATGCTTTGATAGCCTAGTATCTGTCAGCTGGGAGGCACAACATAGTGAGAGCCCTTATTAATCACTTGGAGATTAGCTGAGGGGTGGGAGAAGCCAGGCATGAGGCTTTCCAGGGCTGCTCAGCCTGCACAGGAGTCCTTTCCTGGGTTGGACAGAGGTGCTGCCATCTGAAAGCTCAGATAGAGCAGTTGGAAAATTAACTGACCTGGTACAAGATCTATTTACATATATCAAAAGATCCTGGGTAGTAACATCTCATGTTTGTGCAGCATGCCACATTTGTCAAAGGGCTTTCTCATTTACTGTCTTACTTGGTCCTCAAACTAAGAGGCCTTTGGGCAGCTATTGCTGTTTAATTTTGGGCGTGGTAACAGCTTTGGGTATAGTACTGGGCTTGGAATCAGGCTGTGCAACCCACAGCAGGTCACTTAGCTGCTCTGGATTGGCTTTCTTCCTCTACGAAGGTCAGCGCTTGGACTAGACCATTTTCCCAGTGGCAGCTCTGCTGACATTTTGGCCAACATCGTTCTTGTGGGGCTGTGTTGTTCCCTGCACCAGGATGGCAGTGGGACTCCCTTCTTCAGAATGTCTCCAGGCATGGCCAAATGTCCCCAGCAGAGCATGCTGCTGGGCTGGCGCACGGCAGGATGATGCACTCAATGAGTTGGATTTTAAGTTTTCAGGTACTTTACATGTCTGCACAGGGAGACTACATCAACAATTACCCAGCAGTCAATGGGTCATCACTGACCCTCTCTATAATTCCAACTGAGATCATGAAGCACCGACTGAGTTTCTGAGCTTAGCACCCTGCATGGCACAAGTTGTTTAGCACTCAGCTACAAACTAAAAGGTTGGCAGTTCAAACCTATCCAGAGGCCTCTTAAACAAAATCCTGGTGGTCTGCTTCAGAAGAGTTGGAGCCATGAACACCCCATGGAGTGAAGAGATATAAACATGAATGTGGATGTGACTCTAGGTATAGCTACAACCGGGAACCATGGAATCAACTACATCATGGAATCAACTTCAACTCCTGGCCTCCTTGTGTGTCCAAGAAGAACTGTGCTCCCCAGGGTCTGGAAAGGCTGCTTGGTCTGAAGTAGATTTGCAGGCCCTTCTTTCTAGGTGCCGCTGGGTGGCCTCAACCTTCCAAGCATGCTATTAAAAGCCAATCCGTCACCTGTGTGCATCACTGAAGACACACAGACACAGGGAGCAATGCCCTGGCTGGGGCACTGGAACAGCGCTGGCATGCAGTGAGTGCTGCCCAGTTAGCGAACAGGTCTTCCCTTGGTACTTTCTCAGGTCTGTGTGAAGCTTTCTAAGCATCCAGAGTTCTCGGCCTGATTCTGCTGCCAACTTGCAGTGTGGCTTCGAGCTAGTCTCTTGCCCTCTCTGGGCTTGATAACAAAAGCAGGGCAGGCCAGCCACAAATATCGTGTGGCTAGCAGGGGAAAGCAGTTGAGGACACAATTGCAGATGGAGTTCATCCTTTGGACTCATCGCCCCTCCTCCCTAACACCCCCCCCCCACTACACACACACACCTTTTCAACTGCACCAGATGGGTTTTAACTTTCCGGCACCAGAAAAGCAGACCTTGAGTTTTTTCCTTTATGGAATGTAGGCTATCCCTGCTTATGTGTCACATTCAGTCCTCGTTCTTCTCCCTACTCTTGTCCCTCCTCCAGTCATCAACAAGTGACTGCAGGGCGGTTTCCCAGCAGGGCTGTGCTCAAAGATTCATAATGCTGGGTTTTCCTTTAGTTCTCCACAGTCTTGGGCTTGGAACAATCCAGGCATTACCTTATCAAATGCTCATTTTAGGGGGGAAGGACGGGGGCACTGGAAACACCGTATGGGCTCAATCCTTTTCTGCACGTGTGTGAGGGGTTTCCAGGAGTTCGAATTTCAACTTAAGTGATTTATTTTTTGTTGTTTAATCGCGTGCCTGTCATCTGCTGGACATTTCTTCTACAGTGTTTTGTTGTTGTTAACCCCATTTCTAAGATCAGAGATAGAAGGGTCAGGCACAATAGGCAGTTAAATTGACTCAATCTGGGGTGTGAACCTGCTTCTGTCTGGTTCCTCATAGCCCTCAGTCATTTTAATGCAGGTGTTGTGAAGGGTGTGGGTTCAGCAGCCACACACTGCCTCATCTCGCCTCCTCGTTGATAGGCTGTGTACCCTTATGTGAGTTGTTTAATCTCCTACCAAGCTTGTGAGAGCACTACTTTTATTAGCTTCATTTTACCGAGACTGTGAGAGGTTAGGGGAGTGAAGGCTTACATATTGCCAGGCATATAATATGCTAATGATAGTCAAGATATATAACTAAGCATTTCTCTGTTCTTGGTTCTGTCAGTACCTGGTGTGGCCACAAAGGAGAAACCTGGTTTCCTGCTATTTTGAGCATCTAGTGTGAATGGCAGGAGATAAGTCACAAGCTAATGAACCCTTGTGGTGTAGTGGTTAAGCACCCTGGGCCCGGCTATCAAAAGATATAGTGTCCAGGGTCTTAAAGACTGGAAGATAAACAAGGGGCCATCTAGCTAAGAAACAACAAAGCCCACATGGAAGAAGCCACCAGCCTATCTCGACATGATCGCTGAAGACAAAGCGGGTGCATAAGCAAATGCGGGCATGTTTTCCTGATGTGCACTCACCCTTTACATAAAACTCTCTCTTATACATACGCGTTTCTGTGGATTTGTTTCGCTAAGGCACCCAGACTAACATAAGCAGCATGGAACGCATTTAAGAAGCCTAGACAAGGGCAGGGCAGGATATTTGGAGGGACTGGATCCAGAATTAGAGAGGAAGGGGTCCTGGAGGTGAAACGGGCTGCTAGCTCCCTGTCCCAAAGGGGACAATGAGACTGCTGGCTCCCATGAAGATTTACAGTCTTGAAAACTGCATATAGGGTCACTGTGGTTGGAATCCACTGGACGGCAGTGGCCTTTTGGGATTGAAGGTGGAAGCCACCAAAGAGCCTGCGGGGAGTGTGTGAACTTCTGGAATACAGCGAACAACCTCTGCACATCTGCTTTTCGTGCTGCCCAAGTCATGCATTGACATTTGTCCAAAAGTGAACCATCACAGCTGCTCTCTCAGGAAGCTGGGGGCTGAGCCCGCTGGTTCCACTCTGTCAGCATTTCTGGTCCGGGTACCTGCCCTCTGCCCTGGCACAGGCAATGGGCTTTTGGAAGCAGTGCTCCCTGGGTAGTGGGTGTGATTTGGCTCCTCTGGCCTAACATGATGAATGCTGAGAGGGGGTGGATACTAGGGGGTTAAGCTCCCTGACCTTTCCCTAGCCCAGGGGAAAACTTACTATTTAAAGTAAGTTTTAGACAGAATCTTTAGAAAGATAAATTGTTTACTTAATGTACACAATTACTCCCCAACACATCTGTTTTGTGTCTGCTCAACTCAACCTCATAGGCTATGGATGACCTTGAGCAAGTTTTTAAAGTCACAATGGGTTTCTACCAGGATTGAGAGTTCAGCTCTCTCAACTCTCCAACTGGTTATTAGCACCATAGTCTCATTTCTATTTATGGATTTACTTTGTTTGAGGGAAAAAAGACTCCCAATTCAACTATATTTTATTAGGAACTCCTTTGCTATCTTTTACACAAGAAAAAGGCACAAACCGCTGTTCTGGATGAAGGAGAGCATCCGCATGAGGCCCCAATGGTGTCGGAAGGACCCACAGCCACAGTTACTTAAATAAAATGACACTCATTCTGTCCTGCTGACTCTGACTCATAGTGACTCTGTGTAGGGATCCTGAAGTTGCTACCTTTACAGGAAGCAATAACCTCATCTTTCTCCTGTGGAATGACTAGTGGCTTTGAAACAGCGACCTTGCTGTTAATAGTCCAACACTATCCAGCATCACCACCTGAGCTCCTAAAAGCTTAAATGAGACATGGAAAACAAACACCTTTGTCACAAAACTGTCCCTGAAGACGGATCAATTCATGGAGTTGCGGGAGGGCCTGTGAGAGCATGAGCGGGACCTTCATTGGGATGTGCACACGACCGTATATCGCTGAGTCTGGCCCGGGGAGTGGACGCAAGCACACTGCCTGATGGACAAGCTTTCTACTGCCAGTCGGCAGTAGGAAAGAACTCAATGGTGGCTGAATGTGTGGCCCCTCAAAATGGATTTAGGGTCTCCACATAGACTCTCACTGTGAGCCACAGCCTATTGCTCAAAATTTAAGCTCAAATATGACTTGAATGCCTAACATTCTGTTTCCTTAAACTAGAGTACTGCCAGGATCAACTAGAGGCCTGGATGACCTATCAGGTCTGAACAACGATCTCAAATCACTTCACATGATCCATTCCACCAGTCATGTCACCAGTCACGCCTCCTCACTTACCCATTCCAGAGACTGTGCCTGTATAACCTATCGACTAACACATTCCCACATGTCGTGATTATGAAACCAACCATCATGCTGGAATAAGGACCAATCACGATGTAAGGGGCAGGGTCAGTGGGAAAGCAAGATGGGGGCTGAGGGGAGCCAAGAGGGTCCCGTCACTCAATCCCTAAACCTGATCTAATGTCACTAGACTGGGGTCTTCCTCACATCTCAAGGGCACCCGATTCATGATTGAAGTGAATTGTGTTTATTCAATCTTTGTTCTGCTTGCCGTCCTGCTATGCTGCCTCCTCTTCTTGCTTTATGTTGTGGTGACAAATGGCTTGAGAGGGATTTGACATAGGGAGAAAGCCCACCCACATCAACTGTCACCAGAAGCAGACACTAAGTTCATTTCTCTCACCTCACAGAACTATGCACATCAGACACTGGTAGAGCTGCCCGGAAGGGGAACCCTTAGTGCAGTGGTTCTCACCCTGTGGGTTGCGACCCCTTTGGGAGTCATATGACCCTTTCACAGGGCTCGTCCAATTCATAACTGTAGCAAAATTACAGTGATGAAGTAGCAAGAAAATCATTTAATGGTCAGGGGGTCACCACAACAAGAGGACCTGTATTAGGAAGGTTGAGAACCACTGCCTGAGTGTGCTTAGGACTTTGCTGCCCTCAGGGTCACCAGACATTCCTGAAGGCAGAGTCACTGCAGGAAGCCCTTCTGGGAAATGCCCTGAAGCCAGGTCTCAACCAACTCCATCCACCCTCACCCTCCTAGATCCTAATCATAGGCCGCTTGGAAATGCTCTCTGCCACTTCAAAGACTGTAAGTCCATGGGAGCAGAAAGCCTCCTCTTTCTCCCTTGGAGTGGTGGCTGGTGAGTTCAAACTGCTCACCTTCTGGCTAACAAAACCCACAGACCAGCTCCCCCTGAGCTCATTTTGGTTTGCCGCACAGCACACATTGTTGGGAACCTTCTGAAGTAGCTGTGCCATGTGCAGGTTGGGGGATTTCGCACAAGATGCAGAATTCCACCCTCTTTTGGCAAAAATAAATTTTGCAATAGCATTGTATTCTCTTCTGGATCTGAGTAGCAGCTACTCTCATGCAGTCCTAGCACATACATGCATGCACAGTCCTCCCAACTCCCTAAGGTCTTATGCCGAGTCTGCTCCATGCTTTCCTGTGTCCTATGTGGCGCTGTAGGCACCCAAGGCATGGGCTCTGCAGCCTGGGTTCAAATCTCTCCTTTCCACTTCCTCACTGTGTGGTCATAGGCTCATGACTTTATCATCCTGTGCCACTGATTTTTCATCTGTAAAATGAGGCAAGAATAGAGTCCACACATAGGCTTCTTAAGTGAAATAATTGAATTATTATATACAAAAAGCTTAGAACATTGCTCGGCATCTTGCAAATACTGTTAGGTAGCTTAGCATAGGGACTGGATCATCCATTACATATGCTCAGGTTCAAACTTCCGGCCAGGAAGGGGTGGTACACCTAGGTGGTTGTTACACCTGGATTGGCCCATCTGGGCCAGGTGAATTCAATCCAGCCAATGGGGTTGACCAGGACCATCAACCATGCCTCCCTATGGAGGAACTGAAAAGGCAGGATCTTGACCTCTCCGATGTCTCCCTTCCCCCACTTTTCTGTTGTCCGTCCCCCAGGGAGGAGGTCACATGTAGATACTTGTAATCGGTTCCCTCTTTCCAATCCACCCTCCCGCTACCCTCCCAATATCACCACTCACAAATTATCAAGGTTTCTTGAGGGATGGGGGAGCGGGGAGGAAGGGGTAAAAATGAGGACTTGATTGATGCCAAGGGCTTATGTGGAGGCAAATGTTTTGAGAATAATGAGGGCAGTGAGTGTACAATGTGCTTTACACAATTGATGTATGTATGGATTGTGATAAGAATTGTATGAGCCCCTAATAAAACGATTTCAAAAAAAAAGAAAAGAAAGAAAAGGCAGGATCCTGGAGCCCACGTAGTGACTTTCTCTCCAGCAGCTTCTAGGCAAGCTGTGCAGGGGTGAGGGGCCCTGAGGTGCCTGTGTAAACCTGAAACTTCTTCTCTCAAAAAACTCACTTGGATCACAATCCAGGCTGCGGAGTGAATTCTTTCTCACGCGAAGCCAAGGACTGAGGTATATTTCTCCCACGAGAGATCTAACAATAGTATCTCTTATTATATCATTAGGAGCCCTGGTGGTGTAGTGGACTATGCATTAACCTGCTAATCGCAAGGTCAGGGGTTTGAACTGACTAGCCCCTCCGTGGGAGAAATATGAGGTTGTCTATTTCTGTAAGGCAATCGTTCTCAACCTTCTGAATGCCGCCACCCTTTAATACAGTTCATGTTGTGGTCACCTGCAACCATAAAATTATTTTCATTGCTACTTTATAACTGTAATTTTGCTATCATTATGAATTGGATGACCCCTGTTAAAGGGTTATTTGATCCCCAAAGGGGTCGCGACCCACAGGTTGCGACCCCTGCTGTAAGGATTTAAAGTCTCAAAACCCCAAAGGGGCAGATCTTTGTCCTATTGGGAGTCAATAAAATGGTAATTAGGTTTTTTTCTGCATCAGTATCAGATTCTGGTGGCAATCTCAGTCATCCTGCATTGTGGTCTGGTTTGAACTCCGGAAATGACTGCCCTGGTTTGAGGTGAGGGCCACGGTGCTTCAGTGGTAGACCTCTCATCGTCTTTCACCGGGAAGACCCGGGTTTGATTTGCAGCCAATGTGCCCCAGACTGTCAGTGAAGGTTTGTGTGTTGCTACGACACTGAGGCTTCAGTGGTGTTTCCAGACTGAAACAGAATAATGAAGAAAGACCTGATCATCCCCATCCACACATTGACCTATGGCCCACCACTGTTGGCTTCCTCTCCCAGTCCTGGTGGTAGCACAGATTGGCACAGTTTGCTCCACTGCCCATGAGGTGCCCATGAGAGGCTGAGTCGACAACCACAGTCAAGATTAACAGCTTAAACTCCATTCTGGGTCTATGGAAACAAGAACAACCTTCTGAAATGAGGTCACATTGCTATTTGGGACTGGGAGGATGCCTTTGTGATATGGATTGCACTCTGGATCCCGAGGGGGACTTTTAAACACAGCCACATAGCAGCTCCGGAAATTGTCATAGTGAGAAGGCAGGTTAAAAAAAAAAAAAAAAAAGCTTTTACTGGCTTGCTCAAAGGAGGCTGCGGGTAGATTGTGGGGTGGAAAACTCCTCTGGAAATGAAAAGTTTTTTTCCTTACATATGCATCATTTCTTCTGGTCCTGAAAGAAAACACAAAGCAGACGAGAGAAGGAAACGGAGACTAGCAGTCATCTTGTTGGTATTCCCACAGCACCCCCTCCTTAAGCACTTGCTGCCATCTCATCCAACTCCACTCAGTGTATTTCCACCCGGCAATGATGCAGAAATGTCTGCGTACTCCAGTTTGATTGTAGTCGGGCAACGTTTATGGCTTTGACGTTCAACTGAGCATGGCAGGACGTCTAGAAACAATTATAACCAGCACCTGCTCTGTCTGTGCTGTGGGCAGGCAGTGACGGATTCCCAGCCTCTGGAACACTAGTGTTCCCTCCCAGCTCAGGATAATGACGGTGACACTCGGCCCCCTTGTTGTCTGGGGAGCTCAAGGAGCTCTCCTCTGAAACCTCAACTTATGGGCATTTCTTTAAGTGAAGACATCAAATTAGTGACTGGAAAGGAAGGCGTAGGAGATGATTATTGGCCACAAGACAAGCCTCAACCGCCTCCAGAGAGCAGGTCTCCTAAGTACCAAGTCGGCGGCGACAGCTAGGGGGCCCTGGGTCACCGGGTGGTGTTGAGCGGGGACTCTGGGGCCCCAGCGTGGGACGCTGGCGGGTGCAAGTTCAAGAGGGTCAGGGGCTGATGCCTCCCCACGCCCCTGCCCTCCCCCAGCAAGGGCGCTCTGGGGTGCTTGGTCCTTGAGGCCCCGGCTGGCGGGGCCGCCCACGGTCAAGGCTTCGGGCACAAGCGCGGGTGTGCTGAGGCCTGCGCCTTCCGGGGGTCTGGGCTCAAGCAGGTGGTCGCGGCGGCTCCGCGGGCGGGCGGGCGCCCAGCAGGATGACCAACGACCCCCGGCGCGTCGCCGGCACCCAGCGCCCGGGCGTAGAGGCGGGCGGGGGGGCTGCGCTCCGCTGCCGCCAGGGCCCCCTCCTTCCGCGCCCCCCCCCCGCGCCAGGTGAGCCCGGCCTGGGCCTCGGCGGGCGGCGGGGCTGCCCTCTCGCCGCCCTCCAGCGCCCCTCTCGCCGCCCTCTAGGGGCCGGGCCGCGCCGAGCCGGGCGGCCGCCGGCCGGGGCTGGGGATTGGGAGGGGCGGGGGTCACGGGCGGGTCGCTCGTTCGGCCGCTGGCGGGGGGCGTGGCCGGGCGGCCGCGCGCGAGGCCGGGCCAGCGGCCGCCACGCCCTCGGGCTCAGACTCCGACTCCGGCTCGGCTTGCCCTGGCGGCGGTGGCGCTGTGAGGAGGAGTCCGCGCTCCTCTGTGGCGGCGGCGGCGGCCGGCTCCAGGCCGGGTTTTGGCGCCGCCCGCCTGCTGCCTCCTGGCGGCTCCTG
Organism: Tenrec ecaudatus; assembly: GCF_050624435.1. Taxonomy (NCBI): domain Eukaryota; kingdom Metazoa; phylum Chordata; class Mammalia; order Afrosoricida; family Tenrecidae; genus Tenrec; species Tenrec ecaudatus. Next base: position 366,265 of record NW_027457954.1, read on the forward strand.
AACTCCAGCCCCCTCTCTATCAGCCTCTCATTCCGTCTCAATATGTCTCAAGATGGCGGCCAATGTGGGATTGATGTTTCAATATTGGAAGCGCTTTGATTTACAGCAGCTGCAGGTCAGGCTTCTCTCTCGGCCTCTCGCTCGGGGGTGGGGGCTGCGGGCGGTCGCGCCCTCCCCGGGGACGCCGGGCTGCCTTGCCGCCGGGGAGCCGCGGCGGAGGGGAGGAGGGGGGTGCCGGGGAAATCGGGGCCGACTCGGGGACAAGTCCCTCTCACTCCCCGGCCCCCATTGATAACTCGCTTGATCGGAAATTGATCCTCTTTGTTCAATTCATCGATCAGCCCAACATGGCGCCGGCAGCCGCCTCTGCCGCCACTGCTGCCCCTGGTGTCTGCCCCCTCCCCTGGCGCCCCCGGCCCCGAGCCGCCGCCGCCGCCGCCGCCGCGGGACCGGGAAGGGGGCGGCCCCAGGCGCCAGCGGGGTGCGCAAAAAAAAAACAAAAAAAAAAAGAACCTGAGGAAAGTTGTGTTTTTCATTGCTGTCTCATACCCTGTATTCTTTTATCTCCTCTCTGAGATCCTTCTGTAAGGGGATGTCCAGTGCACTGGAATTAGGTTTTGGGTCTTTACCCGGCCGTCCCCTCTCATTCTCCATGATAAGATTTTTTTGTTCTCATGATGCCTGTTGCCTTATCCCTTTGAAACTTTGTGATCACACAGGCTGGTATGCTTCCTCCATGTGGGCTCTGTTGCTTCTGAGCTAGATGGTTGCTTCTTTACCTTCAAGCCTTTAAGACCCCACACGCTATATCTTTTGGTAGCTGGACACCATCGGCTTTCTTCATCACATTTGCTTATGCAGCCGATTTGTGGTCAGTGATCGTGTAGGGAAGGTGAGCATCGTTTAATGCCAATTTAATAGAACAATGTTCTTGCAATGAACGAGTCCTTGAGCGGAGACCCTATGTCCATCTGCTACCTTAATACTAAATCTATAAACATATGGACATAGATCTATTTCCCCATGCCCCTTTGTAAATATATGTACATGCCTTTATTTAGACATCTATAACTGGCCCTTGCTTCCCAGCTCACTCTTCTATACCCTTTGATTTTCCTCTTGTGTCCACTGCCATGCTCAGTCTTCCTTTTGGTTTCAGTAATTACTCTTGGTTACATTACCCTTGATCACGCCCTACCAGGCCTCGTGCATCCCCCTCACCACCGATTTCCATCACTTTTTGTTCCCTTGTCTCTGGGTTTCTTTACACCACTTCCTTTCCCCCCACCGTGCTCACTCCCATGCCCAATGGAAAGGGCCGGTCACATGTTTACTCCTCCAGATTGTTCATCCAGCCTCTCTTAATTAGACAGACCTGTAAAATTAATAACATGCACAAAATAAGACTGAGCAAAACCAAGCAGCGAAAAGAAAAAAACAAACAAAAATGTAAACAAAACCCAACCAAAATCCAATGACACTAAAAGAAAACAACACTAACCAAGAAAGAAAAGTACAAGGACTGTGTGGTGAACTTTAAGAGTGTTTTCCTGTCCAGTCTGTTGGGGCACCGAGCCCTGACCACAAAGTCCACCTTTGGCATTCCCCGGGGACTTTGATGCTCCATTTTCTTTCCCTTCCGCTGCACTCTCTTAGTGTCATGCCTCGAGGTGGCAGGATCAGTTCGGGCGCAGCTCCCACACTGTGTCTCCAGTGTTGTCCCCTCTAGGGCTATGGGTCTTTGAGGGACGTTTCTCATCGTGGGGCTGCCCGTGTGGTCTTCTCTGTGGACTGGCTTCTCTGATTGGGAACATCATCCTCAAGGTGTATTGGGCCACGATGTGCTCCTTTCTCCCCTCCTCCCCCTTGTTCTGCCCTGTGTTCTCTGATCAGATATGTCCCTCTCCGCGAGCTGCAGATCCGGTGCCATCCTGTGAAATACAATCTTTGGGGGCTGCAAGGATGTTGGTGGGTGGGTGTCAGCTCAGATCTTTTGGGAGTCCAGGAGATATTGACTGTTCGATGGGCACAGTTCTGTGGGGCACCGTGCTCTTGGTCCAGACGCTGGTTGTGAATATGACTTTGTTTTTAACCAGTTGTGTGTCTCTGGGTCAACTGCTGTGTGTTTTTGAGTGAGTTTTCTCATCTGGAAAGTAAATGTACTGGATTATCCAGACTCCCATGTCAGCAAGTTATCGAGTGGAGTTAATCAGAGGCTATTTCATATAGTGTGTACCTGCGCGCTGCAATCTAGACCTGGGGTGGCAATTATGAGCTCAGGATAGAGATGGTGTCCAGGAGGTAACATACGTGGCTCCATATTGAAACAGGAAGCCCACTGTGGAGATTTGGTCCTTCCGTTGATGTCCACTGGCCACCTAGTCTCCTGCTATAACTGCTTCACTGGCTCAGCAGCTGAGCCAGGAGCCAGTGCAATCATAACCAGGTGGCTACCTCGGAAAAAGGGCAGATAGATATTTGTTATCTTGTTGTCTTGGGGAGCCCACCTAACCTCCATGCAAACCTTCTGGTGTGAGTTATCTGTGGAAGGAATCATAGGCTCACAGTAATTCACATCTTTCTTTTTGACAATGTGCCCGTATTCCTTTCTGAACCTGAGAAGGTGGCCCCTGTGTCCACCAAGAAATTTACTGGCTGGCCTCCTACATGGAGAGTTAGCCTGGGCTTTTGGCGGCAAAGTGAAACAGAGCCCTGACCCCTTTATTCAGCTTCTTCAAGCATTATTGTCTCTTGCTTGGGTCTCTCTAGGTGCAGATGAGGCCCGTCCACTCTAGTGGAGGGTCGTGCACCTCTCCTGGGGTTTTCAAAGCACTGATTTTTCCAGTGTCGTTCTTTCCTGCAGTAGGCACATTGATCCTTCCCCATGGCTTGGCGGTGCCCACAGGTTAGTCTCTCCGTGAGTGGGCCATGCTCTCCTTTTCCTGAGTCTCTAGGGTCTCTCATGGCAATTTCTAGTATTTTAGCTAGTTTCTTTGTCTCTGTCGTGCTAGGGTCATCTCTGTTGTTATACATTCAATGAGCCACTTGTACCAAATCACTAAGATTTTTCCCTTTAAACCATTCCAACTTCTTTTTCATGTCTGAGGCAGACTGACTGAGTCATAAAGGCAATACTTATTGCCCTCCTGTTCTCGGGGCCTCCGGGCCGTGAAGGGTATAAAGCCCATAGGCTTCCATCAGCCACTCTAGAAAGGCAGGCGGACATTCTCTTATAAGAGCCTGAAAATTCTCACTGACCTTAGATAAATTCATAGGTTTCCTAGCTCTTCCGCAGAGGGTCATGTAAGAGCAACGGGTGATACCTGGTAAAGCCCTCTGGGCCTTGCTAGGAATTGAGATCCCACATTGTTGGTGTAGTGTCCAAAAGAGTTTCTCTCAAGTGGGGAGTGCCCGCTCGCTGACCATCAGGTTCGCTGACTGCTTACTGGGCCTCTGTCTGGAAGGGCTACCCTTCCTCCGTTTTGAACAGCAACTGGAGAAGTTGCTGGCAATCATTCCAGGTGGGCTGATGAGTATGGAAGACATAACAGTACTAGTGTGTGTGTGGGGCTACTGGTTGGGGGTGGGGGTGAGGTTGGGGGGCCGGTGGGAGAGGGAGTTACTCAATAAGGGCATGTTAGAAATTTTCTATTTCTGTCCCCTAGAAACCTTATAGGGCGGGGGTGGAACCAAAGGGTCTGAAGCCTTCTCTCCCACTCCCAGAGTTCTCCTGCAAAATGGTATAAAACCAAGTAGGGGAGAGAGATCGGGAGGGGAGGGAAAAGGAGGGGGAGAGGGAGAGTTTGGGGGAGGGGGACGGAGAGGGATGGGCTCCACCTATGTGGTTTTGGGACCTTGTAACGTTTGTTTTTCCAGTCCTGCCATGTTTCCTGAAACCTTGGAAACAAGGACCCTTTCTTTGAGGGAGGGAGTAAGTCTTTTATATTTGCAGGCTTTTTAGTGGCAATGTCAGCCCACACTTGAATTAAAGGAATCAGATCGTGATGTCCTGGTTCCCCTTAACCATAACTATGACCTCTTAGTAATAGGGGATGGGAAAACTAGTCTTGCGTGGGTCAATCAGGGACTCCTTCTGCCCCATCACTTTTAAACAAATTTTAGTGTCTCCAAGCTTTTGGGTTGAAACCACATCCTCTTGGTGAACACCTAGAGCAGGGGTCCTCAAACTACAACCTGTGGGCCACATGCAGACAGCCGAGGACATTGATCCTTTCTGTCGGGTGTATATGCCCCCTTTTTTTTTAACTTCAAATCAAGATGTGCAGTGTGCACATGAATTTGTTCGTAATTTTTGTTTTTTTTAAACTATAGTCTGTCCCTCCAATGGCCTGAGGGACAGTGAACTGGCCCCCTTGGTAAACAGTTTCAGGACCCCTGCCTTAAGGTATCCTGGACTTAGGGGTTACTAATCTCCCTGCCCTGAAACATCCCTGCTGTTGTGGGAGGCTACCCGCAACCCGTTGTGGGAGGCTACATGGGAATTTGGACCCCGGGTAATTTACAAGCCTTTACTCCAAATGAACCCAAGAAAATTCAAAATAACTTAGGTAGTTACTCTATTTTGGTCACTATTGACTCCTCCTGTACTAGCCCATTATTTCCATTTAACGCTATAACGCGGAATATGATGTTTTAATAGCATTTTAAAAAATGTATATATATATATATATATATATATATATATATAACTATGAAAGTCCACAGCAAAAAAAAATAATTTTTTCCCAAAATTATAATTGAAGCAGTATAGGGTTAAAAAGAAGGATGGGTCTTATCAGCGGGTCCAAGACCTTAGCATCATAAATGAATCAGTTTGTACTATTTAAGAGTGTAAAAAAAATTGATGGAGGGATTCAGAGAAAATGGCGACCAGATAGGACCCATCTATCTGGAGCTCCTGCTGCCAGACCAGAAAAATAGGAAATTAGGTGAAGGAAACGGAGAGGTGGAGTTTTTTGTTCCCTTGTCTCTGGAGTTCTTAACACCACTACCTTTCTTCCCACCTCCCTCTCTCGCATGTCCTCCAGGATGTGCAGTTCCGTTTTTTTTTCTCCTCCAGATTGTTCGTTCAGCCTATCTTATTTAGACAGACCTGTAGAGGCAATAACATGCACAAAAACAAGAAAGAACAAAACCAAGCAGCAAAATAAACAAAACAACAAAAATCCAATTACAATAAAAGAAAACAAAGGTCAACAAGATAGAAAAGCTCATAGATAGTTTAAGGACTATGTGTTGGCCTTTAGAAGTGTTTTCTAGTCCAGTCTTTTGGGGCACCAAACCCTGACCCTAAAGTCCACCTTTAGCATTTCCTTGGGATCTTGCTGCTCCTTTTACTTGCTCTTCTGCTGTACCCCCTTAGTGTTATGCCTCGGTGTAGCGAGATCAGTTTGGGGGTAATTCCCACACTGTGTCTCCAGTGTTGTCCCCTCTAGGGCTATGGGTCTTTGAGGGACGTTGTGTCTCGTCGTGGGGCTGGCCATGTGGTCTTCTATGTGAACTGACTTCTCTGAGTGGGAACATCATCCTCAAGGTCTGGTGGGACAGGATGTGCTCCACTCTCCCCTTCTCCCCTTCATCTCTGTGTGCTGTGATCAGATAATGTCTCTGTCCAGGAGATGCAAATTCAATGCTATCCTCTGAAATAAAATCTTTGGGAGGGGTTGTGGGGAATATCTGCTCAGATCTTTGGTGTGTCCAGGAGAGAGGGACTGCTCGGCTGGGCACAGCCACGAGGGGCTCAGAACTCTGGCTCCAGAAAATGGTTGTAAGTTTGGCTTTGTTTTTAACCAGTTGTGTGCCTCTGGGTCAACACCTGTGTTTTTTTGAGTTAGTTTTCTGATCCGAAAAGTAAAGGTACTCCATTGTCCAGACTCCCATGTCACCAAGTGATCGATAGGGGCTAACCAGAGCCTGATTCAAATAGTGTGGATCTGTTAGGTGCCTTCTAGACCTGGGGTGGCGATTCTGAGCCCAGGACAACAATAATGTCCGAGAGGTGATATAGGTGGCTCCATATTGAAACAGGAAGACCACTGTGGAGATTTTGTCCTTCCACTGATGGCCACAGGCCACCGCCTCACGTCCTGCAAAAACAGTTTCCATGGCTCAACAGCCAAGCCAGGGGCCAGTGCCATAAAAATCATATGGCTAACTGGGACAAAGGGCAGACAGATATTTTTTATCATGATGTCTTGAGAAACCCACCTAACCTCCATGCAAATCTTCTGGTGTGAGTTATTTTTGGAAGCAATCATATGCTGACAGTAATTCAAATCTTTCCTTTTGACAATTTGCCTGTACTCTTTTCTGAACCTGAGAAGGTAATCCCTGTGTCCACTAAGAAATTGACTGGCTGGCCTCCTACTTGGACAGTTAGCCTGGGATCCTGGGGACCAAGTGAAACAGAGCACTGACACCTTCATTCAGCTTCTTCAAGCATTATTGTCTCTTGATTGGGATTTTCTAGGTGTGGATGAGGCCCGTCCTCTCTATTGGAGGGTTGTCTGCTTCTCCTGGGGTATTCAAGGCACTGATTTTTCCAATGTCCTTCTTTCCTGCAGTAGGCACATTGATCCTGCCCCATGGCTTGGCGGTGCCCACAGGTCAGTCTCTCCGTAAGTGGGCCATGCTCTCCTTTTCCTGAGTCTCTGGGGTCTCTCATGGCAATTACTAGTATTTTAACTAGTTTCTTTGTCTCTGTCGTGGTAGGATCATCTCTGTTGTTACACACCCGCTGAGCCACTTGTACCAAATCACTAAGATTTTTCCCGTCAAACCCTTCCCACTTCTTTTTCATGTCTGAGGCAGACTGAGTAATAAAGGCAATACTTATTGCCCTCCTGTTCTCGGGGCCTCCAGGCCGTTAGGGATATAAAGCCCGTAGGCTTCCATCAGTCACTCTAAAAAGGCACGCAGACATTCTCTTGTAAGAGCCTGAAAATTCTCACTGACCTTAGATAAATTCATAGGTTTTCTAGCTGTTCCACTGAGGGCCTGCAAGAGAAACTGGTGATACCTGGTTAGGCCTTCTGTGCCTTGCAAGGAGTTTGGATCTCACATTTTTCGTGCAGTGGCAAAAAGAGTTTCCCTCACATGGGGAGTGCCTGCTGTCTGACCATCATGTCCATTGACTGCTTACTGGGCCTCTCTCTGGCAGGGCTACTGTACCTGTGTTGTGAACAGCACCTGGAGAAGTTGCTGGCAATTTCTGGAGGTGGGCTAATGCATATGGAAAACCGTTTCTATCAAGGAATCAGACCTGCTTTGTCAGAAAAAGGGATTTTGTTGATTCCAATTATACAAATCACTGGAATACAAGGGGATATATACCCAAAAAGGGACTCAGGGGTCTTCCCCAGGTGTTGGGGCTGCTTGCCTTGAGTGTAGAATGGCTGCTGCCGAATCATCCTTCTTGGGGGGTGGGGCGGTCGAGATCCCATACCAGCCCTAGTGTATGTTGGGGTGTGGACTCAGAAAAGAGTTATGAGTATTTCTCTCTCTCCAGCCCCATGCACCTGACAGGGTGGCAGTGATAATGAAGGGTCGTAAGCTAGTTCTCCCACTCCCAGAGTCCTCCTGCAAAAAGGAATAAAGCCGAGACGGAGGGGTATGGGGAGGGGTTGGGGAAGGGCAGCCTCCACCTTAGTGGTTTTAGGACCTTGGGTCTATTTTTTTTCTGGTCCTGCCATGTTTCCTGAAATCTTGAAACAAGAACCCTTTCTGTTGCAGGAGGAAGTAAGTCTTTTGTTTATGCTGGCTTATTAGTGGCAATGTCATTCCACGCATCAATTTTAGGGATCAGATAGGGATGTCCTGGTTCCCCATAAACATAACTATGAACTCTGAGAAATAGGGGAAGGGAAAACGAGTCTTGCATGGGCAAATCAGGAACTCCTTCTGTCCAATCACCTTTAAACAAATTGCGGAGTCTCCAGGCTTTAGGGCTGAAACTACATTCTCTTTGTGAGCGCCTAGAGCAGGGGTCCTCAAACAATAGCCTGTGAGCCACATGCGGATAGCCGAGGACCTTGATCCTGTCCGCCGAGTGTTTGTGCCCCGTTTGTTTGTGTGTTTTTTTTAAACTTCAAAATAAGGTATGTGCAGGAAGCATAGGAATTTGTTCATAGTTTTATTGAAACGATAGTTCGGCCCTCCAACTGATCAGAGGGACAGTGAACTGGTCCCTGTTTAAAGAGTTTAAGGACCCCTGGCCTAGAGAAATCAGAAATCCGTAGTTCTGGGGAGAGCACTCCTGTTAAGGAGGTTTCCTTTCTAAGCAAGCCCAGACAGTGGCAATTGGATCTCGGTGCACCTCGAAATGTTGTAGCCACTCTCCATTCCCAGAAAGAAAACTACTCCGACCGCTGGCAAGTTCAACAGAAAAAGTTTTTTTTCCTGAGCAGCCCCAGTCTAATTGTCCAAAGGTTTTTATACTTTTGCAATGTGCAGGTGTGCAAGCAGGCAGAGTAGAGAAGCAGGGTGTTGCAGTTAGTCATTCTTAGTTGAACAAAGACTGCTCTGGTCGCTCTCGCGAATCTTCTGAGCATCCATATCCTTTGGGACATTCCCTTGGGCACATCTGCACAGCCTACCTCCCCTATATCAGCTAGTTCATTTACAGTTCATAGCTACTTTATTTACTTTACATGGTGCCTTCTGTCAGCTCATAATGGCTTCACTCTTGTCAAGGCTGTTTAAGCTTTTCCCAGAGATCCTATATAGCCGCCATTGTGGCCATGGGGAAACGGGGCCTGTGACCCTGGCCAAGATGGTGCCCACCAGCCCAAACATGTGGAAGGGCACTGCCTAGGGAGCTGATTGAATAGACCTGGGAGTTAGCCCTGCCTTGTCCTGGGAGCCAAATATTTCCCTTTTCCCCTCCATTCCCTTTCTCCTGGCTTTTCAAACAAGCTGCTTTAGCCCTATAATGCCCAGCACAACATTTTTATAACATTTAATTGAAACTTATCTAGTACCAAACTTATAAATTATCAATGTGACAATTTGGTTACATTTCAAAAACATTGCACGTTTTATATATTTGAATGCCATATATACATATTGATAACTATGAAAGTAAAGAATAAAAATGTTTAAAATTATTTCCTGAATTTAAAACTTGAGGCGTTATAGTGTTAGTGTTCTACCAGTGTAGGTTTGTTCCTTGTTACAGGCTGGTTTTCCGTGGCCCAGGCTTAGGCCAATGGCATATGGAACCCTTCCTGTGTAACTGTTACCTTTAGGCTTTCAGTGTTGCTGCTTAAGGCACTTTTGGGGAAAGCTCTTACTACACAGTTCCACTGCCACGATGTTCCAGACAGAAATTCCAATTCCCTTAAGGTTCCCTGAGCTTCCAGATGCCCCTTCCCTTCAGAGATTTGAGAGTCTGCTCCCGCCAGCAGGCATCTTGGAGGGCCGTGGGGCCATTCCAAGCAGTGGTTCTCCTAGCTTGTCTAGAATAATGGTTGGACTTAAAGTCGACCTCAGTGAGTTGTCTTTGATCCCTTACTTCTTGCTGGGGCATCTTCCTGAGGCAACAGATTCAGGGCAATAAAGGGCTCGCTCTCAAGTGGGGTTTATTGACCTTGAGGCAGCAAGCTCTACATAGCCTTCTTTTGTGCTTTCTAGATGGGACTTAGCAGCTTCATACTCAGGAATTGCCCCCTTGCATGAATCCTGTCCAATTGGGATAGAGTTGACACAGAGGCTAGACAAACAAAAGCTGATACACTATGCAACTTTATTTGAGAAAGGAGAATGGTGGCCAGAGAATGGTACACTTTCCCTTCTAACCCTGATTCACCTGGAACAGTTTTGTAAAGTGATTGGAAAGTGGGCCGAAATGCCAGAAGTTACAGCATTTCTCCTTTTGAGGAGCAGTAGAGACCTTCATCCCCAGTGCACCCAGGAACCCCTAAGGCAGGCATCCTCAAACTGTGGCCCGTGGGGCACATGTGGCCTGACGACATTTATCCCACCCTCAGGGTGTTTTTGCTGCCTCTGCATGTCCTACTTAGTAGCCGATTCGTGCAATGTGCATAGGAATTTGTTCATAGTTTGGTTTTTTTTAACTATAGTCTGGTGCTCCAACGGTCTGAGGGACAGTGAACTGGCCCCCTGTGTAAACAGTTTGAGGACCCCTGCCCTAAGGGATCCTGGACTTAGGGGTTACTAATCTCCCAGCCCTGAAACATCCCTGAACATTCTACCCGTTGTAGGAGGCACCATGGGAATTTGGTCTCTGGGTAATTTACAAGTCTTTTATTCAATTTGAAGCCAAGAAAATTAAAAATGACTCAGACACTTACTTTCTTTTGATCCCTGTTGACTCCCGCTGTAGTATTCCAATATTACAATTTAACGCTATAACGCATGACCTTTTCATTCCATTCAATTAAATGTGTGTGTATAGATAGATAGATAGATAACTATGAAAGTAATTAATGAAAACAAAATTTGTTTGACCAAAGTTAATAATTGAGGGATAATAGGATTAAATAGAAGCATGGTTCTTAGCAGTGGGTCCAAACATTAGGATCATAAATGAAACAGTGATCTCAGTGCACCCAGTAGTTCCCAAACCCTGTACCCTCATAGGGGAAATTGTGGATGCTTTTACTCCCGTGCCTATACTTAGAACGAACAAACACACATGCCTGATAATCCTAAGATTTTTTTTGTTTCCTGTGACACTCACCTAATTTCAAGGGCACTGCCACCTCACAAGCCTAGCCTTGCCTCAGTTAAACTGTTCACCCTTTTGTCCGTTTGTTTGTTTTTCCAGAAGTTCTCAAGTTACCAAGCCCTCTGAACCAAGTGTGCCACCTCTAGGACCACCATCTCCTGGACCACCTCAACCTTATCCATCCTAGACCTGAATGGACAACCCCTCCCAGCAGAGTAGAAAGGGTATGGACCCAAAGCCCCACTTCACCCTTTTGCCAGCAGGAAGGACCTAAAGATGTCGTCGCCTTGTACCCCAAAGATTTGGGTCCATATCTCTTCAGGGTGTAAATTTTAGGTAGCTAGCATAGGGACTAGGTTGTCCATGATACATGCTCAGAGGGCCAAGCTAGCCACCCAGGAAAGAGTGGCACACCGAGCGTGCTCAGAGGTCCAGGTTTCCAGTCAGGAAGGCCAGGTACACCTGGGTGGGTGCTGCACCCACATTGACCCACCTAGGCCAAGTAAATTCAATTCAGCCACTGGGGTCCACCAGGGTTGCCTACCATGCCTCCCTATCTCTCCTAAAACACAATTGGATCACAAACCTGGCTTTGGCGTGAATTCTTTCTCATGCAGAGCCAAGGACCAAGGTATATCTGTCCACAGAGAGAAAAACCTAGGAAAGCTCTTTGGAGGCAGCAGCACTGCACATGAGTGGCTATTGGATACTGTTTAGATGCATGGCTTTCTATTTGGAACTTTTTTTTTGTCTCACCTGAATGGAAAGGAAGAGGTAATACTTCTGGATCACACAGTATCCATGTCCACAAATGAGCTGCTCATTCCACAGTCCTGGCAGTGCCTTTTGAAAACCCTCTGCTTTAGAATGTCACTCCTTGAAGATGGCAGTGGGAGTGGCTGGGGCCAAGTATGCTGCCTCTTACTCCCAGTTGCAGGTTTCTGGATGCTGATTGTATCTCTTACAGCATCAATTAGTGGGCTTGTTGTCTGCCTCAGGCTTTGTTCACAGAGATCCTCCAGCTAGGTGGTGGTGTGTGCGCATAAGCAGAGGCTTCCTGCCAATCCCCCATGAGTAGTAGAGCTCCCATGGTGTGGACTCCATGAAAGCCGTGCTCCAGCCAGCAGGATTACAAAGGAGGGTGGGCCCGGCAGGACAGGAGGGCCATTGCCCCTATGGAATGACCTCAGAACCCCGCCTCCCTCCCTGTCCAGCTCCTGGGACTATGGGCCCTAAGCTTCATGCCTGACTCAGGAATAGACACAGGGTGAGGCAACTCCAGGAGGTGATTTTGCTGATCTAATCCAGCCTGAGATCATCCTTGCATGTGCCCTCTGTCCAGACCTTTTTTTAAATTGTTCATGCAACACTAACCACAATGCATATATACATCGGTTGTGTAAAGCACATTTGTACATTCATTGCCCTCATTATTCTCAAAATATCCACTCTCCACCCCACCCAAGCCCCTGGCCTCAGCTCCTCATTTTTCCCCCTCCATTCGAGCTACCCTTGATAATTTACTAATTATTTTCTCATATCTTGCACTGTCTGATGTTCCTTCACCCACTTTTCTGTTGAGGTTAAATGTAGATCCCTGTATACGGTTTCCGTTTTCCAACCTACCCTCCCTCCACCCTTCCCGAGTCTGCACTCATAACACTGGTCCTCAAGGGCTCATCCACCCTGGATTCCCCATGTTTCCTGTTCCTATCTGTCCAAGTGTACATTCTCTAGTCTAGCCTGATTTGTAAATTAGAATTGGGATCATGATAGTGGGAGATAGGAAACATGTAGGAACTAGGGGAAAGCTGTGTTTCATCGTTATTATCTGGTACCTGTCTTGGTTTATCTCCTCCCTGACACCCTTCTGTTAGGGATGTCCAGAGGACTGTAAATGGGCTTTGTGTCTGTCCCCAGCACTCCCCGCTCATTCGCAATGATAAGATTTTTTTTGTTCTGATGATGCCTGCTACCAAATCTTTTCAAAACCTCATGATCACACAAGCTGGTGTGCTTCTTCCATGTGGGCTTTGTTTCTTCTGAGCTAGATGGGCGCTTGTTTTCCTTTAAGCCTTTAAGACCTCACATGCTATATATTTGATAGCTGGGCACCATTAGCTTTCTTCACCACATTTGCTTATGTACCTGCTTTGTGTTCAGTGATCGTGTAGGGAAGGTGAGCATCATAGAATGCCAATTTAATAGAACAGTATTTTTGCAACGAGGGAGTCCTTGAGCAGTGGCCCAATGTCCATCTGCTACCTTAATACAAAACCTATAAATATAGGGACATAGATCTATTTCCCCATGCTCATATATTTAAATATGTACATGCCTTTTTTTAAACCTCTATAATTGACCCTTGCTTCCTAGCTTGCTTTTCTATTCCCTTTGATTTGCCTCTTGGGCCCACTGCCATGCTCACTTTTCATTTGTGCTTCAGTAATTCAGTAATTCCTCTTGGTTCCATTGGTTCCATTTCCCTTGATCACTCCCTACCAGGCCTCCTACATCCCCCTCACCACCGATTTGCATCACCTGTTCTTCCCTTTTCTCTGGGTTTCTTAACACCACTACCTTTCCCCACACCTCCCTCTCTCCCATGTCTCCCCAGAAGTGTTGGTGCTGTTTTCTCTCCTCCAGATTGTTCGTCCAGCCTATCTTATTTAGACAGACCTGTAGATGTAATAACATACACAAAACAAGACAGAGCAAAACCAAGCACTAAAAGCAACAAAACAACCAAAATCCAATGACAATGAATGAAAACAACTCAACAAGAAAGAAGTGGCTCATCGTTAGTTCAAGGTCGGTTTGTTGGCCTTTAAGAGTGTTTTCCAGTCCAGTCTGTTGGTGTACCAAGTACTGGCCTCAAAGTCATCCTTTGGCATTCCCTGGGTACCTTGATGCTTCGTTTTCTTGCTCTTCTGCTGTACCCCCTTAGTGTTATGCCTCGGTGTGGCAGCATTAGTTCGGGCGCATTTCCCACACTGTGTCTTCAGTGTTGTCCCCTCTAAGGCTATGGGTCTTTGAGGGGTGTCTTGTCTCATCGTGGGGCTGGCCATGTGGTCTTCTATGTGGACTGGATTCTCTGAGTGGGAACATCATCCTCAAGTCCTGGTGTGCCAGGATGTGCTCCACATTCCCCTCCTCCCCCTTCATCTGCTCCATGTGCTCCGATCAGATATGTCCCTCTCTCAGAGCTGCAGATTCACTGCCACCTTCTGAAATAAAATATTTGGCATGGGAAGGTGAGTTGGGTGGGAGGATCTGCTCAGATCATTTGATGGTTCAGGATAGATTGACTGTTTGGCTGGGGACAGGTATGTGGGGCTTAGGGCTCTGGCTCCCAACACTGGTTGTGAATATGTCTTTGTTGTTAACCAGTTGTGTGCCTGTGGGTCAACACCTGTGTCTTTTTGAGTGAGTTTTCTCATCTGCAGAGTAAAGGTAATCCATTATCCAGACTCCCATGTCACCAATTGATTGAGAGGCACTAACCAGAGCCTGATTGAAATAGTGTGTACCTGTCAGGCGTGTTCTAAAAACACCTTAAAAGTCGTAAAAACACTATAAATGCCTTAAAAACCCTAAAACGTCTAAAATATTTCTAAAATGCTAAGACCACCCCTAAAGACCCTCTAAAACATCTTAAGACCATTAAATACATGGTAAAAGGCTTTCTAAAACACCCTAATGCGCCATAAGTCTTTAAAAAAACTCCTTACGTCCCGAAAACATAATAAATGCCCTAATATTATGCAAATGCCTTAAAACGCAAAATAAAGAACACGTGAAGCCCTAAAAACACGCTAAAAGTCTTTTAAAACCCCAAGAACATCCCTACAAAGCAACCCGAAGCACTATAAAACCCTGTAAAAGTCCAACAGCCTAATAGACATGAATTCACCATGAAAGCAAAAAATAATCCAACAAAACCCTAAAGCCCTGAAAACCAAAACCTAATCCCCGCAAACACTCTAATGCCTTAAGAAGCACCCTAAAATTTTAACAAAACACTAAAAGCCATAAAAACACATATAAGCCTAATAAACACCCTTAAACACTAAAATCACCCTAAAAGCCTTAAAATGTCTGAAAAGCCATAATATTCCCTAAAATTCAAATAACACTCTGAAGCCACAAATAACACACTAAATGCCTCCCAAAACATGTGGAACTTCCAAATCATATCCCTAGAAGATTCCCAAACCATGAACTTCCAAAACCACATAAATGCCCTGAAGACAACATGAAAGCCCCAACAAAACATAAAATGCTGGGGAAAAACACATAAAATATTTTAAAATACCCTAAAATCTCTAAGAAACCCTGTAAGATCACTAAAAACACCCCTACCTGCTAAAAAATACCTATACACTCCAAAAAATCACCCGTAAATCCCTTAAAAACTCCCTTAAACCTTATAAAACACCCTTAAAGCCCAAACCACCCTAATGCGCAAAAAAATTAAATGACCCCAAATGACCTTAAAGCCCTAAAAATCACATGCCACAAAAAAATCCTAAATGACCCCAAAATTCCAACTCAAAGCCAGCCTACAAGTCTTTTATGAGAACAGTTTTATCTTTCTACCAAGGAGAAGTTTGTAGGTTCAACCCCTGACCTATGCCCTTACCATATGAAGTTAGTAATCAGTGGTTTTGCAATTCTTTGAAGAAAGATGAGGGTAATTTTATCAGGAGTGAATTAAACTTGTCTAGTGCCTTGAGTAGAACTGATAACTGTACTACATTGAGTCGTCTGGTCAAGGAGCATGGGATATTATCCCATTTGCTGAGGTCACACTTGATTTCTTGTAATTTCTGTAGTTTTCCTCATATAAATCTGTTGTTTTTTTATTCAAGTATAGATATAGATATTTTCATTTACGCTTGGCTATTGTAAATGGTACTACCTGAAAATGTGTATTTCATTAATTATTATTTCTTGATCTATTTCTTCATCCTTCGAAATATTATCAGTTTGTTGTGGTAGATAAACATTAGGACTTTGCATAACTTAGAAATATTACATTTCACAGAAAAATCATATTAATTATGTCGACAGAGCTATAAAAGGAATGTTGCCCTGAATATCTTCAGATATGACAGCTGTTTCATTGAGAAATTAAGCCAGACAGACACAATGTGATGTACATTTTGTTATTTTCATGTGGGTTCCTTCACTCTTCCAAAAAAATTAGGTTCATGAGCCCCTTGGGGAATGAGTTTGAGTTCAGATCAGATGTCTATTTATATATTTGAGTCCTGAAGCCCATTTGATGGACTGTTCTGTTGCTTCCAAAGTAGTCAGTCACTTCCCCACCAATTAGAGAATTTGTCCGAAGCAAAAGTAAAAGTGTGGCGTACGACATTTGACTGCACACCATCTAAAATCACACTCTCATTTGGTGTTGGCAGTTTTACTTGTATTTCAATTGTAAACTACACTTCAGAGTTCAGGCTAGTGAAAACGTTTCAGTGGAAAAAATTTGCACACAACTACGTGCAGTTTGTGATTCTGTTGTTCCCAAGCAAGGCTATGAGGACAAAGATGCACAAGCATGGGGGGCACTGCAGACAATGTGTGAAAGTTTCCAGGAGCTCAGGGGTGGACAGCGGCTGCTAATTCTCCCGTGCTGGCAGTGAGCTATGTGGGAGGGCTTTGTGTGAGGTCCCTGTGGGGTCTCTGAGAAGTCTCCATAAAGGATGCTGAGAACTTCATATGAAGTCTCTGTGCGAGGCCTCTGAGTCTCTCTGGAAGTCTCCAAGGAAGTATGTGTGTGAGGTTTCTCTCTCGGGTATGTGTGAGTGTCCTTGTGAGATGTCTGCTGAATTGTGGGGGGCGGGGGGCAGTTGTTTCGCTGAGGTCTCTGCAGGTCTGAGTGGGCTTCCCTTTGTTTGACCTCACAGCACCATATAAGAGGACCTGGTGGCAGGGGAAAGGGAAGGGGCTTGGTCCATGCACCCCTTGCTGTTCTTTCAGGGTCTTCTCTCCATCTCCGTGCACTTACCTAGCACGAACGGTAGGGTTCAGCAGCGGGGAGTCCGGTGTCCAGCTCTTCACTCTCTCTAGGAACACACCCAAGCTACCTGCTACCCAAGAGGCCCCAGATCCAGGCTCTGCAGATCCAGAATCTGATTTTTTACTGCCAAAGTCACTCCAGAGGCTGCCTTGGCACAATCAGGACTCCAGAAACAACATCATGCTGCTGTACCAGCAGTCTCTGGGGCCTATGTCCACTTCCCTCCTCCACCACTGGTGTCAGTCCCCACCCACCCCACACACACACTTGGTGTCCTGACTGAGGCATGGAGGTCAAGGCTCAGTGGATGTCTTCCTCGCCATCCTTTACTGTTTAGTTCAGTAAACAGTAAACCCTGGCCCACCAGGGGTGTTCTTTTAAGCACATGAGAATTTACTCTAGCGGATCAACTAATCATATTTTGGGGGGCCCTCCTGCCTTCTTCTATAATCTGGTGCCCAGGAAATAAAACCCTGTGTTAGAAGCACAGAGGAAACACTGACCACTATTGAACTGGTTTCCCTTATCAAGACAGGTGATGTCTAATCTCCGTGCACATCCTGATTTCCCAGGAGTCTCTAGGGGAAGGGAAGGCTGCTCCCAGTTGTGACTTTCTTTGCAGCACTCAGTCCTTAGAAGCCACTCTCTCCGGAGAACATTCCTAGAGCACGTGCACGCGTGTGTGTGTGTGTGTGTGTGTGCGTGTGTGTGAAGATCACCAGCCTGGGGTCATGTTTCCTGAGAACATTCCTAGAGTGTGCGCGTGAGTGTGTGTGTGAAAACCACCAGCCTGGGATCATGTTTCCTGAGAACATTCCTAGAGCGTGTGTGTGTGTGTGTGCGTGTGTGTGTGTGTGTGTGTGTGTGTGTGTGTGTGTGTGAAGACCCCCAGCCTGGGGTCATGTTTGCTGAGAACATTCCTAGAGCATGTATGTGTGTGTGTGCGCACGCGTGTGTGTGCATGTGAAGACCACCAGCCTGCGGTCATGTTTCGTGAGAACATTCCTAGAGCGCGGACGCGTGTGTGTATGCATGTGTGAAGCCCAAAAGCCTGGGGTCATGTTTCCTGAGTCCTGGCACCCTGTTATTGACTCATCCCCACTCTACCCCACCCTGGCTATCAACTCATCCTTCCCCCAGTCAGGAGATGGAAATCAAGTAAAATAACAGTTTGTCGCCCCACTAAAGATAGTATTGAGAAAGTAACCTTCCCTGCTTGAAAGCTGTGCCTTTGCTATCCAACCCAGTGCTCTCTGTAGGAGATAAAGTTCTGCTGTGGGGGCAGCTAGCTAAAGCTGGGGTGAAGCACCTGGCCGATTCCCCTTTGTAAGCCTGTGTTAGCTCCGCTTGTGTCTTGCGTCATTTCTGGGGATCCTCATGCTCTTTGGCCCCCTTTGCTATGTCCAACGCTTCATATTCTTCTTCACTGTATCCTTCCCTACCCTGTGTCCATGGTGCCTAACCATTAGTGGTTATTACACAGACGCTCATCCTGTACCACTCAGCCTAAGCTGTTGCTCCTTCTCCGGGTTTATATACAGAGGAAGGCATGTGAGCTGTGAACCGGATTTTCCCTTGGTGCAGTGGGTGAGCAGAGTCCCCCGCTGGCAGCCTCCCTAGCAGTTCCCACCCACATGTGTCAGACCTGGGACTTCCATCCTGGAGGTTACCCTAGGCTGGGAGAGAGGCAAAGGTAGCAAAATATGTCATTTCGCATTTTGTGACAGGTGTATTGAGGCGGAACCTCCATGCCAAACTTGGCAGCCTTCATCAAATGCACATGTGGGACTTAGACAGGCCGCCACATGTCTCATGCCTGCTTGGTACCATGAGACGCTACTTTGGTCTAAACCTCTTCTGGACCCTCGATGGAATTTCTTGGCTGGATTGCGCCTCTCAAAACCTATCAACTGCAGCCACATAACGTTGAAGACAAAGTAATGGCACCAGGGAACATTCTTCACTGTGTTGGGACCTTCTGAGGTTTTCACAGTAGGGGTGTTACCATAAATCATAAGAGGTGCAAAATGAAGAACTTGGGATGGAAGTGGGTGGGAAACACTGCTGAAAACCTCCTCCAGAGCCCTGCCCTTTGAGAAGTCAGAGCTAGCACTCAGAGAAGGAGACGCAGTATCTAACATAGTTAAAGGTATATTATGCCAACCTCGTCAATGAACTCATGTGGGGTTAATTGAAGGGCAGGGAGATCAATGGCTCTGTGAGCCTAGCCTTTCTGGTCTCTTGCTCTCTGATAGTGCCACCAGGGTGGATATGCATTTGTTAGGTCCCTAAAGCAGCTGGAAAGACTCATTTCCTGGGAGATCCCTGAGGAGAAGCCGCATGGACCTACCCTGTTGCAGCCCTGGTTTCTGCAGCAGCCTCATGGAGAACCTGCCAGCGCACGGACTACAATTTCCTCCTGCAGTCATTGTCTCCCCGTGTGTTTTTGGATTGTGAGGAGGACTTTGTAGATTGGTGTCAGACACATGGGATACTATTGGACTGGTGGTCTTAGATTGAACTGGGTTGGGATGCTTTTCAATGTTCACTTAACCTTTATATAAAACTCATAAAATATGAGTGTATGAATTTTGTTTCTCTAGTCTACACAGACTAACACACATGACACCCCCTCTAGATCCCGCCATGCAGCACAGAAGTCACACTTTAATGTAGGAGGGGGAAAATCTCTATTATGGAACAATGAATATCATGGCTGAGAGAAGCCATTAGCCTGTGCAGAACAGGCTAAAGTGGCTGGCATGGATACTTTCCTACTAATCAGAGCAGAAGAAGCGTCTTCTAATTTGCCAGATAAGACATATTCTCGAAGACAGTGACGTGGGCAGTGGTAAGGGTAACTGGAGTAAGCCCACCTCCTCCGCCTCTGCTGCTGCAAGCTGACTGGGCACACAAACACCCTGGGGGGCAATGCCTGAGTGTGGCTTCTGATATTGAATCCCCTGAACGGACAGAAATTTGTGAATACATCCCTGATACAGGTGCTCGTGGTGGGAAGGCTCTGGCAGTCAGGTATCGCCTGGTGGAGGCAGGGTCTCACACTTGCCACTCTCCTGTGTTCTACAAAGAAAGGAGCCCTGCAGCTGGAGGAACATCCATTAACTGAGGCCTGCGCTTCTTTTCGTGGACATAACGTTGACGCAAGATACTCCTGATGACAGCCTGGTGTCCCCTCTAGGACTTGGCCAACATCTGTCGTGAGCACCTGAGCCTCCGTGACCTTGTTAGGAGACACTGGTTGTCTTTGAAGGGGCCCAAGGCTGTGACCACAGGGTAATACGGGCTTTCCTTTTTGCAAAGGATCACCATGTCCTGTAGATTTTTTGCTGGAGCAAATCCACTGGACAAAGTGCTTCCTCCATTTTTTGCTGTGGCCCTCAGCAGGAAGCTGTCCCTTCTCTGGTGGGAGCTGTGAGGACTTGATCTCAAGGCACTCAGCCAATGCCTTGTCTTGCACAGGCTGGCTTAACCCACAGACTTGGGAGATGCCTCTTCCCGCTAATCCTTTTCCATGCTCTTCTGGATTGGGCCATTTATGAGTCTCCCTCTTGTCAGTGGGAACAGCATCCTTCCTTCTCCTTGTCGAGGGGTCCTGAAGGTTGGGGCTTTTGAGCTTCTGCTGCCCCATGTAACTTGCTCTAGCCACCACGAAGCCACTTGGCCCTTGACATATTGGCTTATCCCCAGTGAACAAATGCTGGGGGCGGCAATGGACCACCTGAGAAGGCAAAACATTGGTGGCAGTGAGCACATCAGTGGTGCAGTCCTGAAGGAGCCCGTCAACAGGACAGCATGGAGAACCATCCTCTGCCTCTACCTCCACCTGGAGCTTAATCTCACTGCACACTCGTGCTGTAAGGCTTGGCTTTTCAGGAACTGGAGCACACTTTCCAGGTAGCAGGAAACTTTTACTACATCCTAGAGCCTCGAAGCACCCCCGGGTCCACATCATTGGTTTGAGATTTTGCCAGCACACTGGTTTTGAAAGTGTCTCTATCGTCTAGCTCTATTGAAGAGGACTTCTTGACCACCACCAACCCTGTCTCTTTGGCTCTTGAAGATGGACATTCAGAGTTCACTTCCAATCTGGGGCCTTCTGGGGCACAACTAGCACCCTCTTTCCTTGACCCCTTGCTGGTCAGTACTGGATTTGAGGTTTGCTCTAGGCTCTCTCTCTCTGGACACTTTCATTCTGGAAGGTTCTGCCAAGGATACTGGGCATGAAGGCTGGAAACGGCTGCCTGAGGGCCAATGAGCATCCACTGTCATTATCAAGTGGGGGGTAGGCTGGGGTTCCCTGAACAGGCTCCTCTGTAGGGGAGCAATCAGCAAAAGGACTCTCCAGGGTAGGGCTTGATTTCTTTGTGGTCACTCTCTCTCCCCAGTCTGCCTGACAGGGTTCTCCCAGGACCTTGGCAGCCTCAGTTACTAGGTTAGTTCAATACTTAGGGGTGGCTAAGCAGGTGGACTTTGGAAAGGACATTGCGTTGTCTTTTCTTGTCCTACAGAGGTTTGTGGGCTCAAGGACTTTGAGGGGCATGCACCACCTCTGCCTCATTTGGAGCCTTACGATATGCGAGTCCAGCACCTGTTGAGTGCCCGGGCTGAGAAAGGAAAGGCTCTGCGTTGTGTTCAGATCTTCCAGCTCTCCCCAGGAGGCCACATTGACAACATGTGGGTGGGTCAGGGAAATAGACAAAGCGTGCGTGGTCGCAAGACATGAACGGCAAACAATGCCAGGGATCTGATCCTTTCTAATCTGCTCCACCTTCCTGCACATGTGGACATTCAGGGTGTTTTCCAGTAGGATTTTATTTGGACCCCTTAGGGTGTAAGTTCCTGCGTTAATCCCCTTGTGTATCCTCAAATCACTTAACTCCTTTGAGTCGGCTCCCGGAGTTCCTTTTGGGCAGTAGTTTCCTGATCCACAGAGAGATAGATTACATTTGGATATTTTCCTCAAGTAATTCCCTTGTCCATTGACCGAGTTGTTCCTCAGCTGGACACCGGCTCTGCAGCACGCAGGCGACGGTCCAGGGTGTGTGCATCTTCCTGGGGACACCGTCTTCATTACATTCTTCCCCTGCTTGTCTCCAGGTGTTGAGCAGGAGCATTCGGGCTGCTTCATATCCAGACAAGTCCCTGGCCATTTTTCCTGAGGCTGCTTTAGTGTCAGAGACTCAAGAGTCCCATTGCCGAGGGGCCCCTGCAATTGAGGGAAGTTCTCTTGGCGGTGGAGCTCCGATTGCTTCAAGCAGCCAGGAAGCTTGGGGTCTGTCTTTGGGGTCTGGACCTTCTGATTGTCCTGGGGATGAGTGGGTTTGCGAAGACAAAAAGCTTCCTGGGGTGGTGGTATCATAAAGGGTAAAGAACTCTCACTTTCCTGTTGTTTCTTTAAAAAATGGCTTTCCAGCTGTTGAAGTGAATTTGGAATGCGTGATTGGGACTTAGTGTGGACGGTAAGACAGGATTCATCACAGGGACTCTTGTGAGGAGGAGGAAAAGGTACTGCGAGTGGGCCACGGGGCTGTGGACCGGGCGGAGTCAGGACTGTAGCCGGCGGTGGGGCCTGGGCTTGGCATGCAGTTGGAAGTAAAAGTTGGAATCGGCCTTCAGTGTAGGGCAAGGAGTGACGTTGCAACAAGAGTGGGTACTCTTTAGCTTGCATTTGAGCTGGTAAGGCATTAGGAATTTCATTAAATAAGACAGTGGGAAACTCTAGGGTAGATCCAGAGACCCTGAGAGCAGCTGCCAGAGACTCGCTGTGCAGAAAAGGTAGACCCCAGAAAAACTCACTG
Source organism: Tenrec ecaudatus (assembly GCF_050624435.1). Classification (NCBI taxonomy): domain Eukaryota; kingdom Metazoa; phylum Chordata; class Mammalia; order Afrosoricida; family Tenrecidae; genus Tenrec; species Tenrec ecaudatus. The sequence continues at coordinate 388,823 of NW_027457954.1, forward strand.
AATTTTTGTGGAAAATGCTTCTGAGCGCTGGGTATCTGCTCTGCTTTGATGCTGGCATTCCAGAAGGGCTGGGGAGGTGCAGTGATCTGCTCCCCATCGAGTGCCTTCAACATATTTAAGGCCTGCAGATGGTATTCTGATACACCCTTTCCTTTTTCTTCCCAAATATTCCATTTCTCTGCCTTTGTGATTTCTATTTCCAGCAGCTTGTGGACATTGGGGTTGAGCAAGGTGGGCCTCCCTACTTCCCCCTGCCTCTTTGTGGGTCCTTCCCGAAAGGTGTCTTCTTGGGGGTGCCAGGTAGAGTGCTCTTTCAGAGACCCAAAGTATTCCAAGGAGGGAAGCTGTAAGTTCTTGGCAGCTGCCCAACACTGGGGTGGGGAGGCCGTAGGGAGGCCTTTGGGATCCTGACTTGTGATGGCTGCCATGGCAGGTGTGGAGCAGCGGTTGTGTGGAGATGGGATCTGCCTGGGCCTTGCCAACAAGTCATTCTGAGAATGAGTCCCTGTGGGGTGCGGGGCTGGTGAGTCCCAGAGAGTGCTTGGAGGCTGCAGGTAGGCCTTTGAATCCGGGGGTTTGGCACTGGGTGAGGGAAGAGCCAGTGGTGTGGGTGAAAGACTGTCAGGTTCATGGGAATGTGCGCAGTTTGGTGATTGACTCAAGGCGGGTAAGACTTGAGAAGTTGAGATGCACATCTGGGCCCGTGGAAGGGTGGAGTTCTGAGACCTAGGTGTCCGGAATGGATGAGCCGCAGAACCGTGTGGGGCGCGCGTACCGACGTGGACTTCAGCCGTACCTCTATTTCGCCAGCTACCAGAGAGGGCTTGAGCTTTCTGTTGACCAAAGCTGCCAGTGTCAAGTGGGTTTCCCAAGTGGCTGCAGGAGACAGAAGGACCAGATTACAGCCAGGACTGAAGGGGCAAGAGACCTAGCAGGCTAGCAAGGGTCGGTGCAAGCTCAGCCCCTCCCCAAGCCTTGATGGCCTGCTCTTCCTGCCCCACCCCACTGCCCGGGACTCCTGTCATTCTCTGCCCATCCCTGAAAGTGTCCCCCAAACCAGCGCATCCCAGCTGCTCTGCAGCCCGAGGCCACACAGGCACCCTGGTTGGAAGATGCACCCCGCGGTGAAGCAGGAAGGTTACTTACTTCTGCCTAAGACGCAAACGCAGGTTCTGAGCGCCATATAGTTCTTGCAGGAAGCTTCGGAAAACTGGAAATCAAGAGAACCGTTATGGTGCAGCCCTCCCAGAGGACCGAAAGGAATGTCACACGGGCTGTGCACTTAGGACGTTGGACTCTCCAGAGCTCAAGGTCAAATGATAGCTTACTCCCACGGGCAGGAGGTGCTTTGGCATTTCAAGGAGCATCGGTTTCCAATATTGTCTGTGGGGTCTCAGTGAGCAATCTGAACCTTGGCAAAGTTACACAGCTTATCGCAGTTACCCCTCAATGTTCCACCTCCAAATCCACCAGAATCTGCTCCTGACACCCCCACTGCCCCCTACTGGGTCCTACCTTGGCCAGCCTTCATCCCATCCTAGGCCCCTCCTGTACATCTGGGAAATATCTGGGTTCTGTTTCCATCCACAGTATCCTTTTGTTCAGGATTATTACCTGAGAGAGACGGGCTGTTGCCACTGGCATCCTGCAGAGGAGGGGACAGGAGAGCTTACAGAGCTTGGTTGAATGGGCAGAACCTTACCTTTCAGAGCGTCACCTTTGTCCCTTGACCTGCTGCTTCTCCTTGTCTCCACCTGAGGCTGGGGCACAAGAGAGGAAGTCAGGCTGGAATCCAATCCTGCATCTGTTCTTTGTGACAAACTGCAGGCATTTACTGGTGATTAGAAGAATGACAATCTCCATGGAATGACTAAAGCCCAGAAACCAGCTTCTGTGTGAGACCTAGAGTGCATTTCTTCCGTCAGCCTTCCTCTGCTCACGGAGAGCACACACTCTCAGCACTCAGTGTTCTGGTGGGCAAGATTTTGATTATGGAGGCTGAAGCTCTGGGCCAGCCCTTGACCACTTCCTCCCCGGGGTCAGCCATGCTTTCTCAATTAGCCCAGACAGAAAAGGAGCCTTGGCCCAGAGACTGGAGCTCAAGGAAAGAGACTGAGGACCCAGTGATGAGAGCTGCCCTTTGAAATGTCTAGTCATCTAGTCCTTAGCCACTGCGTCACTATATTGGGGATTTTTACCTATTGCCCTCTATAACAACTAGAGATGGGAGGTCTGAGATCTTCAAAGAGAAATATTTTTGAATGCTCATCTGACTGGCAAATGATTTACATATCATACGAGTCAATAGTTCAGTCGTTCAATCAGATCAAGGGCAATGGTACAATCAATGATTACCATATCCATTTTAGAACAACACCCCCCCCCCCCCTCCATGGTTAAATTGCCTTCAAAAGGAGTTGTGTAATCACAGTCAGGTCTAAAGCTCTCTGTCCCCTCTGGCCTCCTTCATTTTTTCGTCTTGAAATAAATCCCCCTTCACTCCCTAGCTTCCCGATGGGGAAGTTCTCCACACTGCTGATCTCACAATCCCTCCCTCTGCCATGAGATCTCTCCACCTGCAACTCTGTCAACCCTTGTGTCCATGATCATGATGCATCCACGCCTCCTGTGCTTCACAAACAGGGAAAGCCAACAGAAATAATGAAAATCAACATAAGCCGGCAAGGATAAAATGATACCAATGCAGTGAACAAAGTCCTAACAGTGAGTAAGGACGCACCAGCCCTCATCAATATTCCAAAGCCAGGGCTGATGGTCTCTTCTTTCTTGAGATTTCCCCTATCAGGAAATTAATTACGAAAGGAAAAATTTATAAAACAAGGAAAAATCAATCTCTCCTATGGCTGGGTTGAGAATTTCTTACCTTTATCCTTTTCCTGGGTGGTCGCACAGGTGGAGTATTTGGAAGGAAGGGGAGGACCAGGAAGAAGCAACCCACTCCATACAGGATGCCCAAGGTCAAAACAGTGAACCAGGTGGGGTATTGGTAGGTCAGCCAGGAAGCACTTTTCTGTTCCAGCAGAAAGAGAATCTCCTCCATCTTCTGGATACAGCGGTTGCACTCAGGCAACTGAGCACTCTGAGTCCCCTCTGGCTTCAAAACCACTTGCATCACAAACCTGGGCCCACATCACTAAAGGGTCACAGTGGGGTGGGAGGTGACAGCAGGACAACACATAATCCCTCCCTCTACCCTCCAGCTCATCACATCCCTCCCCTGCTCTGGTCTTCTCTCTCCCACTGCCTGCTCTGGGCCTCCAAAGTCACCAGCTGCACCTGATGGAATGGAATCTTAGTGCAAGTTCTTATTCATTCCACCTCCCACCTAGGTATTACCTGCTTCCTTGGCAAGTTGCCTGAATCATGACCAATTTCATAGGCTTAGAATATCTGAAGTTGTCTCTGTCCTCAATGAAAACCTTCTCAAGTCATGGTTTTACTTTGTCTTATCCAAGATAGAGAACTTAGGTTTATGTAACATTTATTTAGCTTTATGAATGTTGGATGAAAAGCTTGGAATTTGACTTCTATGACCAGGAGAGTTATTCAAGAGCTGAGGTATATCTCTCCCAGGAGAGAGATCTAACAAATTTTCTGCCAGATGGTACATTTGGGGAGACAAGGAACACTTAAGCATTAATCATTCTTAACAGTGTCCCCTGCAAATCTTCCTTGTGTGTGACTACTGCCCATTTAGGGCTTGCTCTGGGAACACTTGATGGGGTAATAAGCCTTGCAACAATTCAGGCTCAAAGGGCAAGCATCTGGCTGAGCAAAATAAAGAGATAATATGGATTGAGTTGTGTCCTTACCACTACCACTTGAGATATTCCCCCAAAATTCGTTGGAACCCTAACACTGAAGGCTATAATCTGATTTGGTTATGTGAGGGCTCTCTCTGGGAGAAATGTACCTCTGTCCTTGGCTTCACACAAGAACCAATTGACGCAGAAACCTAGTTTGTGATCCAAGTGACTTTATAAAGGATAGAAGAGGCAAATATGCTCGTGGGGGGTGGGGGCGGACTGGACAGCCCACACGCGCTGGGTTGCATGACAGCTGGTGGGAGGCCCCCACCCATACCCTGTTGGTAGGCATGGCTGACGGTACTGTTTGACCCCATTGACTGAATTAAGCCCACCTGGTCTAGATGGGGGCCCGCCCAGGTTGACCTGCTTCCTGTCACAAGGACCTAAATGTGTGCATCTTTCCAGCCTGAAGCAGCTTTCAACTGTCTGTGATGGGGAGGAGGTTTGGCATGCACAGCGACCACCCTCAGTTCTGCCTCTACTTACCTAACAGGTACACGGCATTTCTTTTCTGTTTTTTAAAACAACAACAAAAAAATCATTTGTAATCTTTCTATTCCAGCGGTGCTAGGAGCAAGGCAGAGGCAAAACCCAAGAACAGGGTTCTTCTCTGTTGAAGCGCGATAAACTCACGGGGAAGCAAACAAGCATCTTCATCCACGTGAAGTGAATCTGTGAATCAGCAGCTCCCAACTGACCAAAGCACGCACAGAGCAGCCCAGCATCAAGGTCCGTTTCTGTGCACTGCTCCCACTGTGAGGAAGAGCTTCATGTGCATTAAAAGGGAACTTTTGTAATATTTGAATTTTGAATAGTGGTTTTTGTCAGAAACTGGAAAAAAATCTCAAAGCCTGAAGAAACTCCTTTCTAGTACTGAACATTCAAGGGAGCCTGTAGAAGCCTGAAATGATTGCTAGGTGACCACCTGGATCTGCTTGTTGAGTGAAAGTGGCAGAATAGCAGCAATAGAGCAGCGGGTTCATTCTGACCACTGACACTCGTGGACCTGGTTTACAGGCAGTAGAGAAGAAGATGAGAGCAGGTTGACTCGTTTGAAGTCCATGACCTACTCTGAGGGGACTAGAGTTGTGGAGAATTGGTGATGGGGCCAAGGCCTAAAGGCAATGCGACCAATGGACACTGAGGTGAGGCCAAGAGAGGGAGCCCACATTGACTTGACCCGAACCCGACCAGATGAAGAGAAGAATGTTGAGCCTGTGCACTGGTATATACTGCTGCAGACTGTATAGACGAACTGTCCTGCTTTGACTTTCTTGTGGATGTGGACTTCACAAGGTTCCAACTGGCATGAAGACTCTTTATATTGAAGAATATGATTGTCTCCTCAGAGCACTGGGTTGATGGAAGTAGGCAGTAGAGAAACTGAATAGCCAAAATGGGCCAGATAAAGGCGTGAAGTGGCTAGCTTACAAGATTTCATAGATACTGGAATATATTCATAGAATTATAGGATTAATATGTGGGTGTACCTTACCTGCAATTGTTAAGCATAGGATATTTTTGTTTCATCACTTACAGAATATTATGTTTAAAGGAGGGTGGCACGGAGTGAAATGTATGCATTTTCATATTATACTGTTAGATACTGATATGATTCTATTATTGTTTTGAAATTATATACGGCTAAAGAATTTTGTGAAAATGTCAAATGGACAAGGGGTGGTCTGTTGTAGTTATACAATCTGGTGTCAATTTGGGACTTGAGAGGATTAAGAGTGAAGGGGTAGACTCTAGTCTCTCTATTGGGTTATGGCCAATGAGGCCTCTTTGTGGGCCTGGCCTTCCCGTCAGGGTTCTGGGAAATCTGGTATTTCCTCCTTGGAGGCAGGAGACTATCTTTCTGCTCATTCCCTGAGAGATGTCCTACTAACAAGACACATGGCACCACACTGATAGAACCCATGCCCTGGGAACTGGAGGAGCCACATGGAGACCCTGCCAAAGCTGAGATGCTTCTACCACCACTGGATGCAGAAGACTTTGCAACTACTGACCTGTGATCTTCCTGCATTTGGGGTCATTGAAGGTGTTTCATGAGTCTGAAGAGAACATTATAGATTGATATCAGACATGGGCTAATATTGGACTTATGGACTTGATCTTGGTTGGGCTGGAATGCTTTCTCAATATACAACTGTTCTTGTATATAAAGGTCTTTCCTATACACATCTGAGTGTGGATTTGTTTCTCTAGTCTACCTGGACTAACACTCATGGATCCCTTTCAGGACTGTAAGTTCTGTTCCCCTGACTGCTGCAAAGTATGTGACAGAGAAGAAAAGGGAGAAGAGTGAACTGTACCCATTTATTGAGGTAAGAAAAGTGATGAAGGAGCATGGCCGGTTCCCCAAACTTCATGAGTGGAAAAATGGGCTCTTGGCACAAAATGACATTCAATCTTCACCAAGAGATTCAGGGCTAAATTGCTGCCCTATCTCTGAACTCAGCTTTTGTTTTATTTTAATTCTCATATAATTCACATATATCATTCAATACTTCAGTCATATTAAGATTTGTGTAATCCTCACCACAATCAGGTTTACATCATTTCCTTCTTTTATATTCATTTTTGTTAGCCCCCCCCTCACTCCCCCAAATCTTCCCTGCCTGTCCCTAGGTGATTGTTAATTCTGTTAGTGTCTCTCTGGATTTACCTCTCCTGGATTTCATATGTATTAAAAAAAAATACAAAACAAAATCAAGAAACAAGTAGAAAAGAAAAACTAACAATGATAAAAGAGAGAAAAACCTCAATCGAACAGAAAGTGAAAAATACTAAAAACTGGAACCAAATTAAAATTAGTCTGAAGAGATCAAATGATCAGGTGTTACATTTGAACTTAACTGTATCTGTTCATGTCCATGGACTGTGGTCAGAGGGAATTCACCCAGCATGTGCATTTGAGTCCTTTTGCAAACTGGGTGTTCCGAATATAAACTCTGATTCTTCTTCATACCTGCAGATTGAGATTCTATTATTTATCACCCTGGCATCACACTGGCTGTGCTGCTTGTTCTGGGCGGCCTTAGTTGATATCTCACTTAGATGGCTGCTTATTTTCAGAAAAAAGGTTTAAGTACAAGGCCCTGTTCTTTGTGATAGATGTGCACCATCTGATTTCAGGGTTTTTTTACACCCTATGCTTTCCAGTCAAATATTCACTTGAGGTAATTCAAAACACTCACTTGGCTCGATGACGCCAGAATAGCTCCCCTCCATGCAGTTCCATGGAGCTCAGCATAGTTAGGGCACAGAGATGAAAAGACGATTGAACCATGTACTGAACGTTCAGGTTTTTCCCTGCTTTTGAAAATCTGTTTGCGCTTGTAGAGTAAATGTTTTGTACTTTTTAAGAGTGTAAAAAAAATAGATGGAGGGATTCAGAGAAAATGGCGACCAGATAGGACCCATCTATCTGGAGCTCCTGCTGCCAGACCAGAAAAATAGGAAATTAGGTGAAGGAAACGGGGAGGTGGAGTTCTGAAATTAGAACTAGGGTAACAGGGTTTCTCCTGAACCCCTTCTTTTGTGGGATTTCCACTCACAAAGCAAACTAAGAATGCTTTAAAGCACTATAATTTTGACGAAGTGGCAGGTGCCAGATATGCCCTTGCCTGGAGCAGGGATCCCTGCAGGTGGACGCCCTGAGAGGGGGCAGAATCTCAGACACGAGGGGAACCCCACACTGAGCTCTCCATGCGGTTGGATGCCTTGAGCTCACGGTCAGGGGTTGGTGGTGGGTAGCCATAATTTAGAGTAGAAGAAAAAATATATTATTACCTTAGGAAGATCATGGTGTGGGAGAAAAAGGCAGAAAGTCGGGAGTCCAGGGAGCAAATTTAGTTCCAATTGGCCGACTAGCAAACAACCCCCCTGATAAGCTGCATCTCCCCCTCTGGGGGTCAGCTTGACAGCCACCAAATCTGAGCACATCACAAGTAGAATTTTTTTTAAGGGTGAAACATAAATGATTGGTTTAAAACTCAAACCCAAGTCTGGTTGCTCAGTTCCAAGCACCACATAGGGGAGGTCCTTAACATAAATCAGCATAAGAAGCAACCTAGCTAAGGAATGCCAGAACTCAGCCACAGGGCCTGGCAGCTTTTACCATAACAAAGACCCGCTGTAGCAGTGTCAGCCTTAAACAGCACTGAGCTGTAGCCCAGAGACTGTGGGAGACAATTTCATTCTAGCTGGCCAGAGGGATAAAAAAGAAAATCCTCTGATCTAGGAAGCATCAGCAGTCTAGATAGGACAACAAGCTTCCCTCTCAGTGATTCTACACATAGCTGGGGAGGCCCTGCCGGTCTTGGAGCCCTAGACGGGGCTGAGGGAGCCCCCCAGTGCCCCCTCCCAGCCCCTGCTGCAGTGCTACATGCAGCACAAGGCAGGTACTCCAGCACCCAAGTGACCCCTGGCCACGGGCGCGATCTTGCTTTTGAAGTAATCTCACACAGCATCTGTGGAACCCTACATCAGGGATGGGAAAGTCCATTAACGCATGCCCAGGAGAGCCAGCATAGGAAAGCTGGATTTTCCTGCCCGTGGGCTCCGATGGATGTTGCACCTGGAGCAGCCCACCTGGGCCAGATGATTGCAGTTCAGCCAATGGGATTGACCTGGGGTCCTTCACCAGCCTCCCCGGGAACCCTTGAAAAGGCAGGAACCAGAAGGGAGAGGGGTGGTCTGGTCGTCTTCCTGGGAGGAGAGAGATCCTTGCATGACCTGAGGCAGTCTCTGCCAGGCCCCATGGTCAAAGGAATCCTATGGGTGCCTTGTAAAACCTGAAGCTTCTTTTAACTCTCATTAAATTCACTTGGATCACGAGCCTGGCTTCCGCATGAAATTTTTCTCGCGGGGAGCCAAGGACTGGGGTTGGAATTTAGGCCAGAGAGAGAGACCTTACAAGTCCATGACCCCGTGACCTTGAGGAAGAGTTGGAATTCCTCTGGCCTCAAGGACAGGTGATCAAGTATCATTACCTCCTTACCCACTGCTCTACTTATTCTCACTTTATTCACTAGCCCTTCTAACTTTTCCACCGCACTCAGTTTCAACGTGCTCAGGTTGGTGTTGGGCTTTTATTTACTCGCTTTCTTCTTTATCCCTCTTTTTTCCCCTTTTCCCCTCTTTTTCCTCTTCTCTCCCACTCTCTCCTCTCATATGCCACTAAAGGCTTCCAGGTCACTTCCCTCCGCTTAGGGCAAATCAACCCAAATAGCAGGAGGCACTCCAGCCTGCCCTGTGTGGGAGTGCTGTACACCACACAAGGCACCTGGGACAAACACCTACAGTGCGCTGCACCGTTGAAGAAACCTCCGTCATGCCTCTAAGGTGATCTCGTCAACTAGGGCAATTCTGCCCAGCACCACTGGGTCCCGGCATTAAAAGGGCACACTGACCTGCCATGTTGGAGCAGTGTCTAAACCCCTCTGGCCCCTCATCCAAGCAATCAGGGATCAGCTACTACTTTATACTTTATTTCCTCCTTCTCTCTCTCCTTGCTCTTTACCATCACAGCCAACCTTAGTGAACTCAGTTGGATTTATTTCCTTCTTTCTCTTTATTCTCTTTTTCTTTCTTTCCTCTTTCTGTCTTTGCTTTCTTCACCTCTCTCTTAGCTTGTACGATTCTCTCTGCTCCCTCTCATTGCTTGCACATACCACTGCTGGTTTCCAGAGCCCTACACTCTGCCTAGGGCAACCCTGTCCTCCTAGTGGGCAGCCTGACCCCTAAGACAGTACTGCACACAGGACGAGTCAGAGCTACACACAGCATAACACAGGGTCAGTTATTTCTTTAACCATTTAAAAAATACTCTCTCCTCCTCCTTCCTTTTCTCTTCTCTCTTTTTCCTTTTATTGGACTCTTCTTACAGGTTTTCTGCTTTTCTCCGCTCCATCTAGCTCTTCTCTACTTCCTACCACAGCCTCCACAGATTTGGTTCTCCTTTTTAGTTGTTTTCTTTTCTTTTTTTTTTTTTTTTACTGTTGTCACCTTTGTTTACTCTGTGCATTTTAGTTGTGTGTGGGTGAGTGGTTGTCAGTCTGGTTGGCATTATTGCCCCAGTCTGTGTCTTCCTCTTTCTCTCTTTTTCCTCTCCTTTCACTCTCTTTCCCATCACAAGACAATAGCTGTCTCCAGGCCACTCCCCTCTGCCTAGGGCAAACCTGAAGGCCCAACTGAGGGAGCTCCCACCCCCCACTTATTGGTGTGGCAAGCAGCTGGGGAATTCACGCTGGTCCTCTCCCACACACCAGGCCACAGGTTGTTCTCCCCTATAAAAAGTGGGGGCATCCCCAGCCTAAATCCTGAGGTCCTACAAGTGACTGGGGGAAACGCCTGACCACCACTTGTGAGGCTCCACGCTACTGTGGGAACATCCACCCAATCTCCAAGGCGATCTCTCTGTACATCCCCTTGTCTAGCCAGATTTGTAAAGTAGAATTTGGATCATGATAGTGGGGGGAGGAAGCATTTAGGAACTAGAGGAAACATGTTTCATTGTTGCTACCCTGCACCCTGACTGGCTTATCTCCTCCCCACATCCCTTCAGGAAGGGGGTGTCCAGTTACCTACCAATGGGCTTTGAGTCTCCACTCTGCACTCACCCTCATTTACAATGACATGATTTTTGTGTTCTTTGATGCTTGATATCTGATCCCTTCAACAGTTCATGGTCACACAGGCTGGTGTGCTTCCTCCATGTGGGCTTTGTTGCTTCTGAGCTAGATGGCCGCTTCTTTATTTTCAAGCCTGTAAGATCCCAGATGCTATAACTTTTGATAGCCAGGCACCATCAGCTTTCTTCACCACATTTGCTAGTGCACACATTTTTCTTCAACCATCATGTTGGAAAGGTGTTCATCATGGAATGCCAATTTAATATAACGTGTTCTTGCATTGAGTAAGTATTTGGCAATGTCCATCTACTGCCTTAATACTAAGTCTATAAATATATGCACGTTGATCTATTTACGAACCCTCCTGTATAAATATATTTACATATGTACATGCCAGTATGTAGACCTCTAGAAATACCCTTTGTCACCTAGTTCTTTCCTCTATTTACTTTTACTTTCCTCTTGTCCGACTATCATGCTCAGCTTTCACTTGGGTTTGAGTAATTTCTCTTGGTTACATTGCCCTTGCTGAATACCTACCAGGCTTCTCACACCCTCCTTGCGACGGATTTTGGATTACTTGTTGCTCCCCTGTCGCTGGATTGGTCAGCATCACCTCCTTACCCCCTCCTCTCTCTCTCCCATGTCCCCGGGAACCATTGGTCCTGTTGTTTTCTCCTCCAGACTATTCTTCCAGCCTATCTTATCTAGATAGATCTGTTGAGATAATAATATGCACCAAAAATCAAACCATAGCAAGATAGGCGATGGGTGAGAACACTGTGATGACAAAAAAAAACAACAACAGAAAACCAATGATCAATAAAAGAGTAAATTAATTAAAAGACAAAAAAATTTTTTAAGAAAGAAAAACCTGTAAATAGATCAAGGTCTGATTTTTTTTTCTATAGGTGTGTCCTTCAGTCAGGTCTGATGGCATATCATGCTCTGGCCCCAGAGTCTGTCCTTTGTACTCCCTCAGGGGCTACCCGCTCTGCTCTCATGGTTGCTCTGCTGCATGCTTTTAGTGATTTGCCTCCGTGTTGGAGGGCCAGTCGGTTCAGTCCCAACACAGAGTCTCCGGTATTGTCCCCATAGGGCTCTGGGCCAGCAAGGGATGGCATGTCTCATAGTGGGATCAGCCATATGGTCCACTCTGTACATTGGCTGTTCAGAGTGCCAAAATCATCCTCCAAGCCTGGTGGACCAGTGTGTGCTCCACTCTCTTCCTCCCCCTTCATTTGCCCCTGTGTGCTCTGATCAGACATGTCCATCTCCCCTAGCTACAGGTTCAGTGCCGTCTTCTAAAGTAAATTCTTCTGGGGGGAGGGGCAGTTGTCCACGTAGCTGGTATGGAGGCTGGACCATCCACTTTTCATTTAGGATCAAAAGCATCTAGCTTTTAGCATTAGGTGCTATTGAGTCAGTTCCAACTCAAGGCAGAATGAACCACTGCGCAGTCCTACACCATCTTCAAAACTGTTGTTATACTTGAACCTAACATTTCAGCCTTTTCCAGGGACTGGCATCTCCTGATAACATATCCAAAGCATGTGAAGTCTCCCCGTGCTTGCTTCTAAGGACCTTTCAGACTGTTCTTCTGACACAAATCTGTTCATTCTTCCAGCACTCACTGGTATTTTTAATATTCTTGGCTAGTGTCATCTTGATGGGTTGAAACACTATCTCGCTCTAGTGTTGATGTACATTTTTCTGATGCCTAATTATACTGAGTATCTTTTAAGGTAATCATTTAATTTTTATGGCATTTTGAAAAGATGTCAATGAGGTCTATTTAATTTGTGTTCAGATGGAAACACATATCTCAAACTAAATATGTGACAGTAGAATAAGAATCCATTTTATCCTAAATACTTGAGATATTTATACAGCCTACTCAAGTTTTTATCAACATAGATAAGGTGGCGGTGGTGGTGGTGGTGGTGGTGGTGGTGGTGGTGGTGGTGGTGGTGGTGGTGGTGGTGGTGGTGGTTTTTAAGAGTTAATCTCTAAATAGGGGACTGTAGTACTGAGCACTGAATCTCCTTTGCTTGATTAATTTTTATGTTAGGGAAGTAATACAAGGATTCCATCAAATGACCCATCAGTTTGAGGAAAAAGCATATCAGAATTGATGGTCAAAGCCTATATGGCTTTATGGTTTAGTCTCTAGGGGTATGTAATGCTCTTGTGAAAATAGTATTCCTCATGATAATAACGAGGAACTGGTGGGCTTCCAGGGCTGGGAGCTGAACTGAGGGGCAGTTCTACCCTGTCTAATAGGGTCACTATGAGTTGGCAAAGACTCGATGGCTGTTAGTTTGGTTTGTTTGACTTGAGTACTGGCATTCAGTGTGTTTATCGAAATCAATAAATTACAAGCATTTAGATGTCTATTTTTTACATACAAAATTTAAATCCCCCAAGCCTCTGAAAACTGCGAAGATTTCACAGCACTAGGTTGGTACTCTCCCATCCAAGAATCAGTGAAACTGGCAGGGTGTGAGGCATTCAGGCTCCCTCAGTTCCTCCTACTGCCTTCCCTGACCCTGGTCACTTGCTTCTATTACCTCTCTTGGACCTTACATGCATTTGAATTAGAACACCATAGAGTACAGTGCTCTACATGTGCAGCAGCTCTAACCATGTCACTCTCTGTCTCTATGAAGCCTCTTCCAACAAAATTCAAATGCGATTGTATGTGCACACATAAACACACGCATGCACCAGAGCACCCTTCTTAACAGAGAGTCAGGAGGGTCTCTTATTTGCTGTCCTCACTTTGGACACAAGTCCCTTGATGATGAGTAGGAGAAAAGGAACATCAGGTAGTGGGGGAAACCCTAAGGAGGAACAGAGGAGAGCTTTAACTAAGAATAATGCTACTAGGGGAATGATGGCATGTGAGGAAAATTAGATACTTCCAGACTGTCAGATTTTTCCATACAGCAAAATTAACTTTTCTAGTTTTGTCTAAAACTGGCCCCAGGAAATTTCAAATAGCACATCTCAGATTATCTAACCTACAAAGGAGTAGCCGGCCTTCCACCCACCCCCACCCCACCCCCGCCAAAAAACCAAGCGGTACAAAGCTCCACTGGGTACACATTTCAAAATATACATTCTCCTGTTTGGGCAGGCATCTGGCAACTTGCTCCGAGCTAGTGCACCCACACTTTTTTCCCAAGGTCATTGCTGGTGACAAGACCTTGTGCTCTTCTCACAAGCCAGAATGCAAACATAAATCAAGTCAGTGTAAGACGCCATCATCACCTCACTCAAATACACCTCGTCAAGTGAACTCAAACTTCAAGAAGATGCTCATTTGTTTGGTTTTGTTGATGTGAGGGTGATAGTGCATTTGGAGTTTAGTCATTGCACTAGGTCAGACTGTTAATCAAGCTTCCTATATAGAGGTTCTGAAGATATTGTGTAAGAAGGTCTGAGTTGTCTGGCTAGACCAGAGCTTGCACACTGCTATTGACTAGAAGTTCCGACACACAGAATCCAGGACAGATAAACCCCTCAGGACCAATACTGAGAGTAGCAACACCACGAGGGAAGGTAGGGGGGAGAAGCAGAAGAAAGGGGAAACCAATCTCAATGATGGACATACAGCCCCACTCCACCACCCAGGGGAACAAACAGCAGAAGTTTGGGTGAAGGGATACAGCAGAGGCGTAAAATATAAAACTAAAAAGTATGTATAAAGTATCAGTGGTTCACGTGGGTGGGAGGAGGGGAAAAAAGGAGCTCAAGGAGAAAGAACATGTTTGGAAATGATGATAGCAATGTATGTACAAATGTGCTTCATACAAATTGGTGTATGAATTGTTACAAGAGCTGTAAGATCCCCCAATAAAATGATTTATTTAAAATAAAAAGGACTGATTAGTGGTAGACAGGGGACTGGTTTTGCCACCATGACAGTGCACCTGCTCACACAAAAAAAACAGCATGCCTCTATCGCCCGATCTGATCCCAGCACACCGAGGCAAAATACTAAGGGTGTACAACAGAACAGGAAGGGGAACAGAGCAACGAAGTCCCCAGGGAATACCAAAAATAGACTTTGGGGCCAGGGCTAGCTGACCCATCATACTCTATGAGAAAACACTCCTAAAGGCCAACAAACAGTCCTTGAACTAACTAAAAGCTTTTCTTTCTTGTGTTTTGTTTTGCTTTTTGTCATTGGCTTGTTGGTGGTGGTGTTGTTCTTTTGTTTCATTTTGTTGCTTGGGTTTGCTCTGTCTCGTTTTTGTGCATGCTATGATTTCCACAGGTCTGTCTAAATGAGATAGGCTGGATGAACAATCTGGAGGAGAAAACAATGGGACTGACAGCTGGGGGAGGGAGATGGGAAAGGGGGGTGTAGGGAAAAAGGAAGTGCTGTTAACAAACCCAGGGACAAGGGAACACCAAGTGATCCAAATAGATGGTGAGGAGGGTGTAGGAGGCTTGGTAGAGTGTAACCAAGAGTAATGTAACCTAGAGGAATTACTGAAACACAAATGAAGGCTGAACATGAGAGTGGGACAATCAGAAAGTAAAAGGAAATCAAGGAAAGAGGTAGGAAGCAAAGGGCATTTATAGAGGTCTAAATAAAGCATGTGCATATGTAAATATATTTATGTATAACGATGGGGAAATAGATCTATATGCATATATTTATAGGTTTAGTATTAAGGTAACAGATGTACATTGGGCCTCCATTCAAGTACTCCCTCAATGCAAAAATACTTTGTTGTATTAAAGTGGCATTGCGTGATGCTCACCTCCCCAACACAATTGCTGGAGGCAAATGGGTGCATAAGCAAATGTGGTGACTGAAGTTGATGGTGGTCGGCTATCAAAAGTTATACATTCTGGGGTCTTAAAAGCTTGAAGTTAAACAAGTGGTCATGTAGCTGAGAAGCAACAAAGCCCACATGAAAGAAGCACACCAGCATGTGTGATCACGAGGTGTCTGAAGAATCAGGTATCAGACATCATCGGAACAAAAAAATCATATCTTTGTGAATACGGGGGAGTGTGGAGTGAAAACCCAAAGCTCATTTGTAGATAATTGGACATCCCCTTACAGAAGGGTAGCAGGGAGGAGAGGAGCCAGTCAGGGTGCACTGTAGCAACAATGAAACATACAACTTTCCTCTAACTCCTAAATGCTTCTTCCCCCACAACTAAAATGATCCCCATTCTACCTTACAAATCTAGCTAGACCTGAGGATGTACACTGGTACAGATAGGAACTGGAAACACAGGGAATCCAGGGCGGATGATCCCTTCAGGACCAGTGGTGAGAGTGGCGATACGAGGAGGGTAGAGGGAGGGAGGAATGGAAAGGGGAAACCGATTACAAGGATCTACATATAACCATCTCCCTGGGGGACAGACAACAGAAAAGTGGCTGAAGGGAGATATTGTATAGTGTAAGATAAGACAAAATAATAATTTAGAAATTATTCAGGGTTCATGAGGGATGGGGAATAATTATCAGCTGATGCCAGCGGATTAAGTGGAGAGCAAATGTTTTCAGAATGATGAGGGCAATGAATGTACAAATATGATGTATGTATCAATTGTGATAAGAGTTGTATGATGCCCCAAAAATTGATTATAAAAAAAGAGAAAAGAAATAACAGTATGAAAACATCCCCCCAAAAAGCATGCCTCTCTTGTCCCTCATATCCTAATCACCTGAACTCACTCCATGTGACTTCTTTCTGTTTCCATGAATGAAGGACAGTGGTTTGACAACACAGAAGAGGGGGGGGAAAAACAAGGGTGTCACCCAAACTGCTGAGTTTGAAAAATGTTTCCAAGAATATAATCACAGATTAGACAAATGTGTGAAGTGTAATGGAGAGTACTATGAAGGGGATAAAAAATTTAAATGCATAGTTTTGAAAAAATTGTAGTTTTTGTCGGGTTCCCCCTAGTAGCTTCCAATTTCATAGCAACTCAAGCCATCACCATACATCAAACTGACAGAGAAGGGGTGGGTTTTGTGTGTAGGTGGTGTTGGTTATTGCACAGGGGCAAGGGACTTCTGGTGGCATAGTACCTTATGCCTTGGGTGTCAACTGTAATGTCAGCAGTGGGGAACCACCAGTCAGTCCTCAGAAGAAAAGGATGAGGCGTTCTACTCCCATAGAGTTAGCCTTTGGGAAACCAACAGAGATAGTTCTGCTCTGATCTCATAGAGTCGCTATGGCTCAGCATCGACTCCATCGAAGTGAGCTGACAAACTAAAGGCAGGAGATCTGAAAGAGGATGCGGAAACGTTGTCTCAGGTACTTTGGACATATTACTATGGTGGAACCAGTCCTGCAAGAAGGGCATCATTTTTGGCAGAGGGTTAGCAAACAAGAGGAAGACCCTTACTTAGGTGGATTGACACCGTGGCTGCGAGAATCGGCTCAAATACAGTAACAAGTGCGAGGATGGCGCAGGACTGGGCTTTGTTTCTCTCTCTAGTGCACAGGCCCCTATGAATCCGAACTGACTCCAGGGCTCTACAATATCAACTACTACAACCCTGAAGTTCAAACCTACCCAGTGGCTTCCCAAAAGGGAGGTGTGGCCATGTGCCTCTGTAAAGATGACAGCTAGGGAGCCCCTGCGGGGCAGTTCTACTCTGTGGCACAGGGGCAGCCAGGAGTCGGAATGTGCTTCACAGCAAAGGGTGTGCTTTGTCTCAGTTTGTGCCTGCTGCTGTTTATGCTATGCACTGAGTTTAACATGTGACACTCAGGAGCGAATGAATGGAAACACACCCATGATGCTTCCATGATGCCAGATGCAAGCTGACACTGTTTCTGAGTTCTGGGCATATTATTTTTTCAGAGATAATTTCCTGTAGCGGTGACACACCGAGTCCTATTTCATGTAAAAGCATCAGCAGCAGAGGAAAGCACTGCACAGAGAGAAGACTATGACACGTAACAGGCTTTCCATAGAGGAACAAAAGGGTGGATGTCTTGGGCTGCACTCTTTTCTTGTATACAGACAGTAAACAAGCTGAACACATCTCACCTAAGCATAACATTACAACTACTTGAAGCCCAGCTCAGGCATCTGGACAAGAGGCAGCAAGGAAGGATGGGAGAGAGTTAATGGGCTGGGCGTCCCCAAAGGTGCAGAGTGGGAATCAAGGGAGGATCCAGGACGAGCCAAGGCTTCTGGCAGAAGTCTGAGAGGAGAGCAGCAGAAAGGAGCTGCTCTCTGGGTCCTCACAGATGTAGCCAGTGAGAGAGCAGCAGTGCTGCCCCCTGGCGGTGCGCCGAAGGCAGGGCCGCTTCCCCCAGGGCTGGAGAGCTCTGGGGAAAGACAAATCCTGTCACTTTGGATGCCAAGTAAGGGGGCACTGTGTGCCGGTGGTGTACCTATGTTGGCCAAAGCGCTGCCCACTGTGCATTTGCTTCTCACAAGCACAGTTATCCTTCCTCGTGCATCCAGGAAAGACAGTTCTAGAAAAACACAAGCAGTAAAATAAAACACTGCCAGGTCTCGAACCATCCTCACCATTGTTACTATGCCCACTGATGTAGCCACTGGTTCGAGCTGTTTTATTGCCCGTCCTCCACTTTTTGCCAAGCATCATGTCCTTCATGGACTTGATGTCCCTTCAGGGACTGGTCTCTCCTGACAGCACGTCCAAAGATATCAAATGAAGTCCAGCCATCCTTTGTCCCCATGTTCTCTTGGCAGTCCTTGTACTTTTATTGCTCAGTGTCTGATTATTTGGGACCAGGCCTTATTGCTGCCCCTTCCTCACCTTGGCCCCCAATCCCGACCCCAAGCCCTGCACATCCACTGTGTGAAACCTCCTGTTCCTGTAACCATCCCTGTGCTTTTGTGTGGGGGGGTCTAGCTGGGTTCCCCTGGCAATTCGCCAGCTGCCCTTGGGAAAGTTCATGGAGTCGGCTAATTAGTAGAAAAGCCAAACGTCCAGCTGAGATTGGTTTACTCCCTAGCACCCTTGGGCAGGAGCACAGCCCCACTCCCGGTCCCAGGTAGCCAACGACCACACCTAGGTTCTCCGGACTTGGCAGCTGTAACATGTGGCCTGGGCTTCCCCTTCATTTCCTGCTCCTTTCTGGCTTGCTGTCTGACTTTTCTTTGCGGAATTAAAGCTGCAAATTGACAGGATCCCATAAACACTCTAAAGCCACAAAAAAACACCAAATGCCCACCCAAACATGTGAAACTTCCAAAAATCATCCTTAGAAGATTCCCAAACCCTAAACATTCCTAAACCCCATATATGCCCTGAAAACACCATGAAAGCCCTAAGAAAACCTAAAATGCTGGGGGAAAAAAACACATATAATATGAAAAATACCCTAAAATCCCTAAGGAACTCTGTAACATCACTAAAAACACCATATTGTGCTGAAAAATACCTATACACTCTAAAAAACCACCCCTAAATCCCTTAAACACTCCCTAAAATCTTATAAAACACCCTAAAAACCCCAAACCACCCGAATGCCCCAAACACACCTTGAACGTCCACAAACAACCTAAAAGCCCTAAAAAATCACATGCCACCAAAAAGCCCTAAATGACCGCAAAATGCCAACTCATAGCCACCCTATAGAGGGCTTCTGGAGCTGTCAGTCTTTTATGGGAACAGCTTTATCGTTCTCCCAAGGAGAAGTTGGTAGGTTTGAAACCCGGACCTCATATTTAGCAGTCTAATAATTGCTGGACAGTGCCACCAAGGCTCTACTGGTGTAGTGGGTTACACATTGGGCTGCTAACCTCAAGGGAAACGGTTCAAAACCACCACCCACTCCTTGGGAGAAAGAAGAAGCTTTCTTTCTATTCCCCTAGATTTCTCATTGAAGGTGTAAAGTAACCTGTTAAATGCTCGCAGTGGCAGCAGCAATGTCTCATAACCATGGGGAAATGTGGTTCAGAAACTTCAGAAGCAAGCATCCACCAGTAGGTGACTGACCAGCAGTATTGACTTGGGCAAAGAGAAGGTGACATGGAAGGGTAAGGAGAAGAATGCGTGCAGAGGGCAGGTTGGCAGCTGAGCCTAAGTCCAGTAGAAACAACAGCAGAATGGCCTGTTCCTGGAAGGGCCACAGGAGATGGTGCGACTTCATGTAGCCCCCACTTACATGTGTAACAGCAGCAATTGCCTGAACACGTGGTCTCCCCAGGGAGGAGCCTTTGTGTGGTGTTAAGATGCTGTTACTGTCTGTTGTACTGTGGTGGCCTGCATTTGGCTGTAATGGTGGAAATTTTGCAGCCAGTAGTTCAAATGCCTGCTGGGTCACTCACTGCAGGTAGACTTCAGCAGTTTCCAGACAGAGACGAGGGAGGAGGACCTGGTCTTCCACTTCTGAAAGAACTGGCCAGTGTGAACCTTGTGAATGGCAGAACACTATACCTGAACATGAGTACCGCAGGCTATAAGGCATGATGGATTGACACAGTGGCTGCAGCAATGTGCTCAAACATAGGATAGTGCTGGCCTGGAAAATAGTTCATCGTCCATTAAAAAAAATCATTATATAGGGGCTCATACAACTTTTGTTGTTGTTTTTCCCTAAAGGAGAGCAGTGTATTGGTACACTGAGAGGTATATAGATCAATGGATACGAACAGAAAAGCTACACATATATTCACCAGTCAACAGGAAACTAGCCTTCGAAAAAGGACACAGAAATATCCAAAGGGACAAATTCTGCTTGCTCAACAAATGGTGTTGGACAAACTGAGATACCGTATGTAGGAAAATGAAGCAAGCCCCAAACCTTCCCCCATGCACAGAAATTAACTGAAGAGGGGTTAAAACCTGAAAGTAAACCTCCGGGCTATCATAATCATTTTTTCGATGACCTCATCGGTCAGAAATCATTGTAGGAACGCCAAAGCGTTCTTGTGTTCAACGTCTACATACATAGCAGGTGCTCCAGTAAAGGGGAATCTTGGTGGAGCTGGCTCATCCATTCCTGAAGAGAGTAGAGCACCACGTTGGCCCATCACAGAGCTCAGGTGTAGAATCTTCCTCACTGTCATCCTTTATCTCAGCAGTGTCAGTGTTGGATTATGAATTTCCCAAAGAACCAGTATCGCTCAATTCTGTGCACAATGCTGACTCACTCTCGCTGTTATTTCACTGGTCTAAAAACCCATTTAGGTTAAAATGACACTTTTTTGATGCCATGACCTAAAATTTTTAGTGAGAAAATGTTCCCAATGACATTACATGGGTCTTCGTCTAATCCTGATGCCATGTTCTTTTTCACAGAGACCAGCTTCTTGTATAAATTGCTCAGCATACTGATGGAATAAGAACAGTGAAAGGATACAACCCTGATGCACACCTTTTCTGATTTTAAACCATGCAGTATCACCTTGTCCTGTTCACAGTCTCACCTGGTTCTATCTCTTGGCCTTTGCATAAGCTCCATATGAGTACAATGAAGTGTTGTGCAATGCCCATTCTTTTCCATGGTATCCCCAAGATTCACCTCCTTCCACTCGTGGTTTCCAGAACGTGGGGTTGGGACAAAGCCTGGATAGTCTCATGGCAAGACCAGATCAGGAATGGAGCTGAGCCGGGAGCAGCTTTATTTGCTTGCTCCAGGGAAAGTCTGCCAATGTGACTAAGCCTCAGGGGCTTTCTACAAATGATAAAGGTGAATCCCTCTCTCGTTACCCACTGATCATCTCTGAGCCTCTTGCTCTCATATCCCTTGCACAGACCTCTACCATTAGATGGACAATTCGGTAACGTTTGAACACTTTTCTGATGCTGAGCCTGGGGAGCAACTAATAGCTGAGTAAATATTGATTGAAAGATGGTGAGTGGAAGAAAATAGCTTTGCCAGGTCCAGGTTGTGATGGAGATGAGAGTGTTACCAAATCCTGCTGTCCCCATGGTGGGTTTGCTGTATTGTGCCCAGTCCTGAAAGTCTGAGCCAGGGGTTTTAACGTGGCCCCTTTCAAAACATATAGGTGGAATTCTTGGACCATGAGCTGTCCATAAAGCTTTACCAAGGAGATGTCCGCCCTGGAGCGAAACAACCCAAGAACCTAGATCTTCGTGAAGGTGTTGGTAAGGGATGCAGCGGAAATCATAAACTTGACTGAAAGCAAAAGAAACTTTGCCTTCATGTGCCTGCAGCTGGACGAAGTGGTGCTGGAGCACACCCTCCTTTGTGATTCTTCTTGTTCTTTTTATGAGCTGCTCCCTGGCCTGTGTAGTCCCGTAAATCTGGAAACTCTTTGCTGGTGGGGGCAATTGTTATATCCTCCCCCCAGATCCAGATGTCTTGTCCATGGTCAGTGTGCAATCCTTGTTTGCCAGAGGAGTGGGGCATCTAAAGGCAGGCAGGGGTCACATACTTTTTTTCTACACTTTCTAGAAAGACCAGAGCTAAACATCTTGCAGCCCTTTTCATGTCCTCATTCTTTTCTGTATTTATTTTCCATGAAAGAGGAGAAGAAACGCGACAGCATCTACTGACAGCAAGTCAAATGCCATCGTGTGTGTTCAGAGGGCAGGCTGGTTCTCATTTGCCTAACTCATCAGTCCCATCGTGCCATGTCCATGTTAGATTGTTTAGGGAAACAGATGACATATGTTATGATGCTAAATAAGCTGAAACAGTGCCAGGATGGAGGCAGAAGGGTTTTATTTGTTTGTTTTTAAATGAAGCATGGCTTTCTAGTGACTTATTGTGGTGGGGAAGGGGGGCACCGAGAGCAACAAGACATGGCTGTGACAGTGGTCTGGGAATTGAGACAAATCATTGCTTCTGCAGCAGAGATGAGCTGCCTCTGACCTGTCAGTTACTTGAAGGGAGACTCTGCATTTGGTCAGACAAGTCTCAGTTGGAGATGGTACCAGCTTTCCTCCTGAGCCTCTGTGGTTCCCTTTGAACTACACAGGCCCGAATCGCTTTTAGCTGAGCAACAGCAAATGGCAACACAGACTTGCCATATTGCTCTTTTGCGTACACTCTTTAAAAATCATACTAAATATACATGCATCAAAACATTCGTCACTTCCACGCTCTACAAGATTATAATTAAGTGGCATTCTGCATGTTGTTCATATATCATCCTTATCCATTCCAAAATTATGTCATCACCCTTATGGAAGCTCAGTATCGTCTCAGGGATGGCACTTCCCCTCCAGGCCCTACTGGGTTAGGCTGGGTTGACTAGAGAAATAAATCCAAGGACACTCATATAGGTATAAGAAAGACTCCACCTCACTTATTTGTCCAATTGACATGGCATTATGTAACAACCATACTTACCTTCCTACCTATCCCTGGAAACAATTGGGAGATGTTTGTCTCTATTCATTTTCCTAGCCTAGATATTTTTTGTAAGTGGAATTAAGCAAAATGTGTCCTTTTTGAAGCTGATTTATTTCACTCAGCATAATGCTTATGAGGTTCATTCCTCTTGTAGCCTGTGTCTAGAGTTCATTTCTCTTTATGGCTGAGTAGTAGTCCATTGTATATACCGTAGGCAACATGTTTGACTTATCCATTCACCTATTGATGGGTATTTAGACCGTTGACACGTTTGCGAGATTGGGAATAATGTTGCAAGGGCCATCTGTGTATTTGTATCTATTTATGCGCTTGCTTTTAATTGCTTATATCCTTCATTTCCTTTTCTTTCCTTGTTAGACTCAGTATGATCCCCTTCTGCCCCTCCTCTAGCCTCACAACCTCTGTGTCTGATGTGCCAGGATCTCACCAGAAGCCTTAACACCAAGATTCTGAGCCCTGACTGACCATTCTGACCATCCAGGGAATTGAATATTCCGGAGCACACAGAAGATGAAGTTATCAAAACTCCTTAGGCATAACCGAACAACTGGAGGGAGTGCTTTATTGGGCTGGGGGGCTGGGGATTATAGTTGTGAAGGACACCAAGAACAATTGTCATTACCTAGACTGTAAAGACTATGTTCGACATCCATGCTGGTGAGTAGCAGCTGGATTTCAGAAGCTCACAAGTGGCCATCTAGGTGGCAAGTATTGTCACCCTCACTCTGGAGGAAAGAGTGGTGAGTGGACCACATGAACATTAGACTTCATGACTCTGAGCACAGAATAACTAGATGATCTCCAACTATCAATTCCAACTTCTTTGAAAGGGATCACATCCAAAGGTCCTAGATAGTGAAGCAAAATTCACAGTCATAAAAGAGACCAGGCTTATTGGCTGGATAGGGACTAACAGAACCTCTGAAACGATGGTCCTTATTCACTAAGTTTGAAAATGAACTCCTACCTGTGGTTCAATATTCAGCCAAATAATAGATTGGTCTATAATGGGAGCAATTACACAAGTGAGGCACGCAAACCTGAAAACAGCAAACCATTTGATCTCAAAAGGGCAGTATTAATCCAAGGCCCAAGTTCAGAAGGGTAGGAAGAGAGGAGGAAGGGAAACAGAAGACATAAGTAGGGAGTGGAACAAGTCATATTATATTGTGGAGATTGCAATAAGTGGCATAAAACACAATGGGTATGAATTGTTGAATAAAAAACTGATGATCTTGGTAAACCTTCACCTAATTCACAATAAAAACTTATGAGAGAGAAAAAAATCCAAGCACCTAGGCTGCATTCCAGGCCAATAAAATCGGACTCAGTGGAGATGGGACAAAGATGTCTTTTGGACAGCTCTCTGGCGATCCCAATGAGCACACAGGCTGATACCCACCATCTGGAAACTATGGGGTAGCTGCTTCTCCGGTAATGCCTCGGGGGAGCGCTTGGGTCCCTTAAAGAATGCGGGATGATGAAGGGGCAAAGGTCATCAAACCTCACCCACAGCTTTACACTGGGGGGCTGCTCTCTGAGGAATGTGGGAAGGGTCCACTTGCATGCTGTCTCTGTGCAGCAGATCCAACAGACTCAACACCTTTCCAAAGCTGGCAAGAAAGTCCGAGAGACTAGATGTGGGCACCACGCTGTGAGTTTCCCAGAAGGCACGAGACAGATCGAGAGCAGTCACAGGAACACAGACTCCTCCGGAAATGCCGCCATGCGCAGAACATGCATCTCTAATTTCATTTCACACTGACTCAAGCATTCAGTCCTTTTTACGAAAACCCAGCTTCTCATTACAGTAACCGGTTTAAAATGACAATCTTCTGTTGAGCAAGTCTAAGAAATGACCTTCCTTTATTTTACATGGTATAAAAATTCAGTTTCCTAGGCCGATGGGCTCTAGGGACAGGTGTTTTTATGTACTAGACATGGCTTTCAAAGTTCTTCAATTGCCTAAATTAATAACGACTTTTTTCCTTTGGCTTTTCTAAGGGACACATTAATTTCAATCTTTTTCTAAGGAAGTGAATCTCTAGCTATCTCATTTGGATAACTTTCTGCCTTCAGAGTAGAATTTGAAATAATCTGCAAGGTTACCCCTTCCCCACCCTGCCCCAGCAGCCCAGCCTCTTTCTTCCTTCCAGCCTCCAGCCACCGGGGTTTGGTTGGGAAAGGAGATGCAGAAGGGAGTCTCTGGATTTTTCTATCAAAAGGTTGGCCACAACCCCCAGTAGACCAAATGTAATTCATTATGGTGGGTTTTGGTTTTACTACATTAAGAGTTATCCTTAGGGAAATTACAAACAAACAGAAATAGGAAGACTTTATATTTTATTAACGGATGTACTGCTCAGTCTCATTATATTTTAAAAGACAAAGTATAAAAAAAAAATCTGGCTCCATTTAAAATGTCCTGACTAGCAGAACTTAAAATACACAAATCTTAACATGAAAGTCTAGATGAATAAATAAAATAAACAACGAAACAGCTTTCTCAGGAAAAGCCATAATAAAGAGCTCGACTATTTTTTGAGCTGTTTAAGATGCTCGTGTTAAAGGGAAAAGAGTATCATTGTTGACTTTGAAATGTAGAACCATTTGCTTAATTCAGTGATGCTAAAATGGGCAGTTTGGCTGAAGAAAGAAATTGGCTTGTAGCATTTGATGAGCAATTTCTTCTTTTGAATATAGAAATGACCAGGGATGTGGACACGCTTTTTATTCTTTTGAGGACCCTCTAACCAAGAAATCTTTTAAATGATCATTACACAGTGAATGCCTGGAGGCTCTGGAAACTATTTATTTTGACATTATTATAAGCTCAAAATGATTCACCAATGCAAAAGAAGAAGAGAAAAAGCAATTACATACTAAGCTGTAAACACTGGAAGCTTTTCTGTGCTGAAAATAATTGGACAGAGTTTTTTCTTTTTTTAAGTAATAGTGTCCAAAGAGATTCAATGATCTTATTGCTTATGGATTTGGAGCTTAACTATATTCCTTATTTTAAATTTGATATTAGAATAGCAAGATTATAGACCTTGATACAATGTGACTTGGAGAAGTATCGTTTCATTAAATTATCAAGTTAAGGCTCAAGGAGCCTGGTGGAATGTGTGTGACCATGAGGCCAGCCAGTTGGAATCCGCTATGGCTCACAGAGAAAGATGCGGTTCTCAGCTCCTGTAAAGATTTAGAACTTCGGGAACCCACAGGCATAGTTCTACGTTGTCCTTTCAGGGGTCCTCACACTTTTTAAACAGGAGGCCAGTTCATTGTCCCTCAAACCCGCTGGAGGGCCGGACTATAGTTTAAAAATAAAACTATGCACAAATGCCTATGCGCACTGCACATACCTAATTTGAAGTAAAAAAAAAGGGGGGGGCAAAAACACCCGGCATGCTGAATAAATGTCCTCTGAGGGCCATGTGGTCCGCAGGCCATAGTTTGAGGACCCCCTAGATTGATATAAGTCAGAATCGACTTGATAGTGTTAGGTTTCTGGGGTGGTTGACCTCAGTTCTTGCTTAGCAACGCTGAAAGAATTCATATGGCAGAAGCACTTTTGTAAATCCAAGTGAATGTTATGAAAGAAAGTTTCAGGTATCGCAGTCCCCAAAAGTCCCCACTATCTCCGGAAAGCACGCCGGGCTGCATGGCAGGGGTGGGGAAAGTTTGCAGCTGAATATGGCGGTTTCATGGGAGGAATACCTGAGCAGGAGTGCAGAACCAGCTGAGGAGCCACGGCAGGAACCCCCAAGGGCCTCACCCTCCACTTGCAGAGCACGTGAACAAGGGAGGGCGACAAGGAGCCCAGGCCTACTTCTATCACCTCCCAACACCACTGGAGGGCATTGGTCGATCGTACTGGTTGATTTTGGTGCACTTTTGTGAAGTCCTATTCTGTATGACCAGGTGGACCTTCCACCTGGGTCTACATGACTTGGGTCAGAGCATGCTCAGTTCTGAATTTTGCCACAGGTATCTAATGAGTGTGCCTGATTTATTTCCAACCCCTTTGTTGTGGCCCGGACAGCTCATTTTCGTTTAGTGCTGGCATTTGGGAAGACAAGCCCTAATCTAGCAACCTGTCAATAGCAGTAAGTGAATGGAATTAAAACTCAACTCATAGCCATAAATTCAATTCGGACTCATAGCGACCCGAGAGGACAGGGCAGAATTGCCCCCTGAGGATTTCTGGGGCTGGAATTCTTTACAGGAATAGAAGTCTCTTTTTTCTCCCTCCCAGTGGCTCCAAAGGACTGACCTTGCAAGGAGATGTCCAGCGGGTGCCTGCGGGCTCCTTCATTGAAAATCTCTGCTAGTTTATGAAGCGGGAGGGAAATTTTGAGGAGGCCGTCTGCGGCAGAGTTAACTCCCCATTAAAGCCAATGAGCTTTTCCACATCTCTCAAAAAACAAACAAAAAAACCTAAAGTGACTACTTCAGATTAATATGCTGTAGGTAGAACCACCTCCCACTCAGCAAACCAAACCAATCAACCAACCAACCAAACAAACAAAAACACCCCAAATCCTGTTGCCTTCAAGTCAGTTCTGACTCATGCTCACCCCTTGTGGTACAGAGTACAATTGTTGCATGAGGTTGTCTAGGCTGTACCCTTTATGAAAGCAGATGACCCCTTCCTTTTGTGGTACAGCTAGGTGGGTTTGAACTGATAACCTTTATATAAGCAGCCCTATCCAGCGATCTATGTCAACTAAAGTGTCAAAGCATGTAAAGACTGATCCACAACCCCCACTTCTCTCTTCCTCTTCTGTGATGACCTGGAATCCACCTTTTGATCTGGTGGCACCATATTTGTGAAGCAGCCCGAATCACTGACGGACGGTGTGCAGGACAAACACCCTGTAGAATTGCCCTTCCAGCGTCAGAATTTGCATGAACAAGAAATAAACTTCTAGATTTTAAGCCACTGAGGTTTCAGGGGTAGCTTCTTTCTGAAGAACAGACTAGGCTATCCTGCCTGATCATCTCTTCACAGGGTTTTTGTGGAGAGCTACCGGAGCAGCTCGATCCAGGGGAGCTGCCAAAGCAGATACCTACACTTTATCTGGGATTGTAGGTTGTAGTACCAAAGTTTTTATTTGCCCGGGAGGCACTGAGTAAATTTTTTTTCTTCTGAAAACAGGACAATATGTAAGTAAGTTTGGAGACATATGTAGCTGGAGCTGAAAGTCCTCTTACCTTGCAGTTTTCTTTGGTAGAGATAGACTTGTTCTTAATGAAACCCATGACAGTCAGTGTCACAAGTGACTTCTGAGGAGAGGCCAAACAGCTAAGTCAAGGCCAGCCTACCGTTCTCTTAAATGCTGTCTCATGCTCTCATCTGCTCTGACGTGTTTGCTCAGGGGCATGTGGCAGCCACTGGGCGGGCCTTACCATTGGCACTGAAAATCATTGTAGGGGATATTAGAGGATTTACATCAAGAAGACCTGACTTCCTGGCCATTGCTCGGGGGCCACAGTTCCCAAGACAATCAGTGTCAAGGGCAAAACAAAATAAAACATGACGAGGCCTCTGGGGCTGGGTTGAGCTGGATATGTAACCAAAGCCCCCTTCTACCAGGATCTTCCCAAGAGGAGATTGCTCTTTTCCATAGCTAAACAATTTTGTTTAACACACGTTCTGCTGGGGAACCTTCTGGGAAGCAGAAGAAAATAAATCTGCCTTCCTTTGAATTAAGCTGGGTTGGGTCCAAGCCCTGTGTAGTGTGTATTCTTATCATAACATCTAAAGGAGTCTCATTTCACCATTCTTAGCTATTAAAAAAAAAGTTCCAGGCACAATAATTCAATTTAAAATTATACACCAGGAGTAGTTCATATTTAATACACTTTATACAGGTATTACAGGTACAAGGGACGTACTTGTTAACTGCCAGGTTGCTGGCTTGAACCAACCAGCTACTCCACAGGAGGTACTGTGTTTCTGTGAAGATTTTCAGCTTGGAAGCCCACTGGGAGAGCTCTCCTCTGGCTTGAGTCTGAAGGTGCTTGACAGCAGTAGCCTTTTGTTTTTATAGAGGTATAAAGCTTTCTTTCTTTCTTTTTTTTTCTCGGTATAAAGCTTTTTAGAACAACAAAAACAATTCCTTTTGGAAGTAAGCCAGAGATAAAACCACAAGTTACATGCTTTACTTTTTTTCTGTCCTGCTGCTGGCAGCCACCCTTTCATCGATTGTGCACACCAGCATGCTGGTGAAGTGGTGAACTCTGCGCTCTCACTCCCCTGGCTACACACTCGGTCTCCTCACTCATCGTGTGGCTTCACCCAACGCACGGAGCCTCCTGCAGGCTCCTCACCCTGTGTGTGTAAAAGTGCGAAGGAGACAGACTTCCTCAGAGCTGTGCTTTAGAGAGAATCCTCCTCACATTCTCAGCACCGCCTTGAATAGGGCAGCACTGCACATGACATCTACTTGATGATTGTTGATGGTGTGGTGGTGTGTTTGTACGGATAAAAAAAGAGCCCTGAATGGTTATGTAACAAGTAAGGGAATAAATAGATCTTCCTTCATCCACCTTCATCTTTCATTGTTCTATCACTCTCTGATTGCAATATTAGAGGCTAAAATGGGCAGAATTCCCACCTCTGAACAAAGTTTGTGCACATGGGTGTGCATGCTTGTGTGTCCATGTGAGTGTACCTGTACAATGTGTGTGCACGTGTGTGTGCACATGTGCACTGGAGCCTGGCAGCAGCAGGGGAGGCGCCTGTCTCTGTTCAGCAGTATCTGACGGCTGCTGCAGGTGTAATGAGAAGTGATTGTTGATCTGTTCAGGGAGCTCCTGGGGTGGACTCAGGGAAGGAGCAGCAAAGAAGACATACTCATCTCCCCCATATGTAGATGAGGTGATGGAGGTGGGCGGTAGAGGAGCAGCTCCTTAGTAATGAGATCACAGGGGAAAGGCCTTGGATGAGGTGCCAGACATCCCTGCTTTCCCAGAGAGGGTGGGGACTGGGAACGAGGCTGCATCCTGCCTAATCAGTTACAGTTGCTCTGTCGCTCTGGGGAGGGAGGCAGATGAGGCAGGGAGCTTCCGGAATCTCTCATCTCCAGTCCTTCTAGGTGGATGTGGGAGCGTGTGAGGACGGCCACACTGGAGGGTCAGGGTTGATCGCCTTGCAGTGTGGAGCCCGGCCTGGACCTGCGTTGTGCAGGGTGACCAAGGAGCTCTGAGGGCAGGGTTCTGGGTGGGGGCTTTGTCTACTAAGACCCACAGCCGCGCCCTGTGTCGCAATGTTGGCATGCAATGTGCAAAGACTTGAGACAATGTGAAATGGACCATCCACTTCACTTGGAAAGACAGGAGGGCTGAAAATCAGATTGGGAGATCTGATCTCGTTTGCTGCACAGTTGTGAGAGGAGATATTCCTGGCTTCTCTCATGTTGGGAACCGGGCATAATCAGCCTGACAAAACCAAGGCCATATTGCCTGCCCAGCAGGGCTAAAGCCACGTCACCTCAACCTTATCTTACCCTGACACACACCAGATGGCCCACCCTTGTCTGCTCCAGCACCGGACATTCCAACTGCAGACTTGCGGCCGCCTGCCCTGTGTGCTCTACACCCCCGCCCTTCCTTTTTTTTTATCTCCCCTTTGAACTCCCTTGTTTGCCTCACCCTTTATAGAGAGGCTTGTGTAGCAATAAACTCAGACCTTGACAAGAATCTGCTTGGTCTCGCTCCTCTCTCTCGCCCGTTTCTCTTTCAGGCTGGGTCCTCCTTGGAACCCCTCGAATAACTGAGTCCCGCGGGTTGGGGCACTCTCACACATGAAACTATATTCCTCCTCAGGCATCAAGGAGGTGATACGAATGCTTTGATAGCCTAGTATCTGTCAGCTGGGAGGCACAACATAGTGAGAGCCCTTATTAATCACTTGGAGATTAGCTGAGGGGTGGGAGAAGCCAGGCATGAGGCTTTCCAGGGCTGCTCAGCCTGCACAGGAGTCCTTTCCTGGGTTGGACAGAGGTGCTGCCATCTGAAAGCTCAGATAGAGCAGTTGGAAAATTAACTGACCTGGTACAAGATCTATTTACATATATCAAAAGATCCTGGGTAATAACATCTCATGTTTGTGCAGCATGCCACATTTGTCAAAGGGCTTTCTCATTTACTGTCTTACTTGGTCCTCAAACTAAGAGGCCTTTGGGCAGCTATTGCTGTTTAATTTTGGGCGTGGTAACAGCTTTGGGTATAGTACTGGGCTTGGAATCAGGCTGTGCAACCCACAGCAGGTCACTTAGCTGCTCTGGATTGGCTTTCTTCCTCTACGAAGGTCAGCGCTTGGACTAGACCATTTTCCCAGTGGCAGCTCTGCTGACATTTTGGCCAACATCGTTCTTGTGGGGCTGTGTTGTTCCCTGCACCAGGATGGCAGTGGGACTCCCTTCTTCAGAATGTCTCCAGGCATGGCCAAATGTCCCCAGCAGAGCATGCTGCTGGGCTGGCGCACGGCAGGATGATGCACTCAATGAGTTGGATTTTAAGTTTTCAGGTACTTTACATGTCTGCACAGGGAGACTACATCAACAATTACCCAGCAGTCAATGGGTCATCACTGACCCTCTCTATAATTCCAACTGAGATCATGAAGCACCGACTGAGTTTCTGAGCTTAGCACCCTGCATGGCACAAGTTGTTTAGCACTCAGCTACAAACTAAAAGGTTGGCAGTTCAAACCTATCCAGAGGCCTCTTAAACAAAATCCTGGTGGTCTGCTTCAGAAGAGTTGGAGCCATGAACACCCCATGGAGTGAAGAGATATAAACATGAATGTGGATGTGACTCTAGGTATAGCTACAACCGGGAACCATGGAATCAACTACATCATGGAATCAACTTCAACTCCTGGCCTCCTTGTGTGTCCAAGAAGAACTGTGCTCCCCAGGGTCTGGAAAGGCTGCTTGGTCTGAAGTAGATTTGCAGGCCCTTCTTTCTAGGTGCCGCTGGGTGGCCTCAACCTTCCAAGCATGCTATTAAAAGCCAATCCGTCACCTGTGTGCATCACTGAAGACACACAGACACAGGGAGCAATGCCCTGGCTGGGGCACTGGAACAGCGCTGGCATGCAGTGAGTGCTGCCCAGTTAGCGAACAGGTCTTCCCTTGGTACTTTCTCAGGTCTGTGTGAAGCTTTCTAAGCATCCAGAGTTCTCAGCCTGATTCTACTGCCAACTTGCAGTGTGGCTTCGAGCTAGTCTCTTGCCCTCTCTGGGCTTGATAACAAAAGCAGGGCAGGCCAGCCACAAATATCGTGTGGCTAGCAGGGGAAAGCAGTTGAGGACACAATTGCAGATGGAGTTCATCCTTTGGACTCATCGCCCCTCCTCCCTAACACCCCCCCCCCCACTACACACACACACCTTTTCAACTGCACCAGATGGGTTTTAACTTTCCGGCACCAGAAAAGCAGACCTTGAGTTTTTTCCTTTATGGAATGTAGGCCATCCCTGCTTATGTGTCACATTCAGTCCTCGTTCTTCTCCCTACTCTTGTCCCTCCTCCAGTCATCAACAAGTGACTGCAGGGCGGTTTCCCAGCAGGGCTGTGCTCAAAGATTCATAATGCTGGGTTTTCCTTTAGTTCTCCACAGTCTTGGGCTTGGAACAATCCAGGCATTTCCTTATCAAATGCTCATTTTAGGGGGGAAGGACGGGGGCACTGGAAACACCACATGGGGCTCAATCCTTTTCTGCACGTGTGTGAGGGGTTTCCAGGAGTTCGAATTTCAACTTAAGTGATTTATTTTTTGTTGTTTAATCGCGTGCCTGTCATCTGCTGGACATTTCTTCTACAGTGTTTTGTTGTTGTTAACCCCATTTCTAAGATCAGAGATAGAAGGGTCAGGCACAATAGGCAGTTAAATTGACTCAATATGGGGTGTGAATCTGCTTCTGTCTGGTTCCTCATAGCCCTCAGTCATTTTAATGCAGGTGTTGTGAAGGGTGTGGGTTCAGCAGCCACACACTGCCTCATCTCGCCTCCTCGTTGATAGGCTGTGTACCCTTATGTGAGTTGTTTAATCTCCTACCA
Source organism: Tenrec ecaudatus (assembly GCF_050624435.1). Lineage (NCBI taxonomy): Eukaryota > Metazoa > Chordata > Mammalia > Afrosoricida > Tenrecidae > Tenrec > Tenrec ecaudatus. The sequence goes on from NW_027457954.1 coordinate 421,684, forward strand.
AGCTTGTGAGAGCACTACTTTTATTAGCTTCATTTTACCGAGACTGTGAGAGGTCAGAGGAGCGAAGGCTTACATATTGCCAGGCATATAATATGCTAATGATAGTCAAGATATATAACTAAGCATTTCTCTGTTCTTGGTTCTGTCAGTACCTGGTGTGGCCACAAAGGAGAAACCTGGTTTCCTGCTATTTTGAGCATCTAGTGTGAATGGCAGGAGATAAGTCACAAGCTAATGAACCCTTGTGGTGTAGTGGTTAAGCACCCTGGGCCCGGCTATCAAAAGATATAGTGTCCAGGGTCTTAAAGACTGGAAGATAAACAAGGGGCCATCTAACTAAGAAACAACAAAGCCCACATGGAAGAAGCCACCAGCCTATCTCGACATGATCGCTGAAGACAAAGCGGGTGCATAAGCAAATGCGGGCATGTTTTCCTGATGTGCACTCACCCTTTACATAAAACTCTCTCTTATACATACGCGTTTCTGTGGATTTGTTTCGCTAAGGCACCCAGACTAACATAAGCAGCATGGAACGCATTTAAGAAGCCTAGACAAGGGCAGGGCAGGATATTTGGAGGGACTGGATCCAGAATTAGAGAGGAAGGGGTCCTGGAGGTGAAACGGGCTGCTAGCTCCCTGTCCCAAGGGGGACAATGAGACTGCTGGCTCCCATGAAGATTTACAGTCTTGAAAACTCCATATAGGGTCACTGTGGTTGGAATCCACTGGACGGCAGTGGCCTTTTGGGATTGAAGGTGGAAGCCACCAAAGAGCCTGCGGGGAGTGTGTGAACTTCTGGAATACAGCGAACAACCTCTGCACATCTGCTTTTCGTGCTGCCCAAGTCATGCATTGACATTTGTCCAAAAGTGAACCATCACAGCTGCTCTCTCAGGAAGCTGGGGGCTGAGCCCGCTGGTTCCACTCTGTCAGCATTTCTGGTCCGGGTACCTGCCCTCTGCCCCGGCACAGGCAATGGGCTTTTGGAAGCAGTGCTCCCTGGGTAGTGGGTGTGATTTGGCTCCTCTGGCCTAACATGATGAATGCTGAGAGGGGGTGGATACTAGGGGGTTAAGCTCCCTGACCTTTCCCTAGCCCAGGGGAAAACTTACTATTTAAAGTAAGTTTTAGACAGAATCTTTAGAAAGATAAATTGTTTACTTAATGTACACAATTACTCCCCAACACATCTGTTTTGTGTCTGCTCAACTCAACCTCATAGGCTATGGATGACCTTGAGCAAGTTTTTAAAGTCACAATGGGTTTCTACCAGGATTGAGAGTTCAACTCTCTCAACTCTCCAACTGGTTATTAGCACCATAGTCTCATTTCTATTTATGGATTTACTTTGTTTGAGGGAAAAAAGACTCCCAATTCAACTTTATTTTATTAGGAACTCCTTTGCTATGTTTTACACAAGAAAAAGGCACAAACCGCTGTTCTGGATGAAGGAGAGCATCCGCATGAGGCCCCAATGGTGTCGGAAGGACCCACAGCCACAGTTACTTAAATAAAATGACACTCATTCTGTCCTGCTGACTCTGACTCATAGTGACTCTGTGTAGGGATCCTGAAGTTGCTACCTTTACAGGAAGCAATAACCTCATCTTTCTCCTGTGGAATGACTAGTGGCTTCGAACCAGCGATCTTGCTGTTAATAGTCCAACACTATCCAGCATCACCACCTGAGCTCCTGAAAGCTTAAATGAGACATGGAAAACAAACACCTTTGTCACAAAACTGTCCCTGAAGACGGATCAATTCATGGAGTTGCGGGAGGGCCTGTGAGAGCATGAGCGGGACCTTCATTGGGATGTGCACACGACCGTATATCGCTGAGTCTGGCCCGGGGAGTGGACGCAAGCTTTCCACTGCCGGTCAGCAGTAGGAAAGAACTCAATGGTGGCTGAATGTGTGGCCCCTCAAAATGGATTTAGGGTCTCCACATAGACTCTCACTGTGAGCCACAGCCTATTGCTCAAAATTTAAGCTTAAATATGACTTAAATGCCTAACATTCTGTTTCCTTAAACTAGAGTACTGCCAGGATCAACTAGAGGCCTGGATGACCTATCAGGTCTGAACAACGATCTCAAATCACTTCACATGATCCATTCCACCAGTCATGTCACCAGTCACACCTCCTCACTTACCCATTCCAGAGACTGTGCCTGTATAACCTATCGACTAACACATTCCCACATGTTGTGATTATGAAACCAACCATCATGCTGGAATAAGGACCAATCACGATGTAAGGGGCAGGGTCAATGGGAAAGCAAGATAGGGGCTGAGGGGAGCCAAGAGGGTCCCGTCACTCAATCCCTAAACCTGATCTAATGTCACTAGACTGGGGTCTTCCTCACATCTCAAGGGCACCCGATTCATGATTGAAATGAATTGTGCTTATTCAATCTTTGTTCTGCTTACCGTCCTGCTATGCTGCCTCCTCTTCTTGCTTTATGTGTGTGGCTCCCTCTGTTGTGGTGACAAATGGCTTGAGAGGGATTTGACATAGGGAGAAAGCCCACCCACATCAACTGTCACCAGAAGCAGACACTAAGTTCATTTCTCTCACCTCACAGAACTATGCACATCAGACACTGGTAGAGCTGCCCGGAAGGGGAACCCTTAGTGCAGTGGTTCTCACCCTGTGGGTTGCGACCCCTTTGGGAGTCATATGACCCTTTCACAGGGCTCGTCCAATTCATAACTGTAGCAAAATTACAGTGATGAAGTAGCAAGAAAATCATTTAATGGTCAGGGGGTCACCACAACAAGAGGACCTGTATTAGGAAGGTTGAGAACCACTGCCTGAGTGTGCTTAGGACTTTGCTGCCCTCAGGGTCACCAGACATTCCTGAAGGCAGAGTCACTGCAGGAAGCCCTTCTGGGAAATGCCCTGAAGCCAGGTCTCAACCAACTCCATCCACCCTCACCCTCCTAGATCCTAATCATAGGCTGCATGGAAATGCTCCCTGCCACTTCAAAGACTGTAAGTCCATGGGAGCAGAAAGCCTTCTCTTTCTCCCTTGGAGTGGTGGCTGGTGAGTTCAAACTGCTCACCTTCTGGGTAACATAACCCACAGACCAGCTCCCCCTGAGCTCAGTTAGGTTTGCCACACAGCACACATTGTTGGGAACCTTCTGAAGTAGCTGTGCCATGTGCAGGTTGGGGGATTTCGCACAAGATGCAGAATTCCACCCTCTCTTGGAAAAAATAATTTTTGCAATAGCCTTGTATTCTCTTCTGGATCTGAGTAGCAGCTACTCTCATGCAGTCCTAGCACATACATGCTAGGTCTTACGCCGAGTCTGCTCCATGCTTTCCTGTGTCCTATGTGGCGCTGTAGGCACCCAAGGCATGGACTCTGCAGCCTGGGTTCAAATCTCTCCTTTCCACTTCCTCACTGTGTGGTCATAGGCTCATGACTTTATCATCCTGTGCCACTGATTTTTCATCTGTAAAATGAGGCAAGAATAGAGTCCACACATAGGCTTCTTAAGTGAAATAATTGAATTATTATATACAAAAAGCTTAGAACATTGCTCGGCATCTTGCAAATACTGTTAGGTAGCTTAGCATAGGGAGTGGGTCATCCATTACATATGCTCAGGTTCAAACTTCCGGCCAGGAAGGGGTGGTACACCTAGGTGGGTGTTACACCTGGATTGGCCCATCTGAGCCAGGTGAATTCAATCCAGCCAATGGGGTTGACCAGGACCATCAACCATGCCTCCCTGTGGAGGAATTGAAAAGGCAGGATCTTGACCTCTCCGATGTCTCCCTTCCCCCACTTTTCTGTTGTCCGTTCCCCAGGGAGGAGGTCACATGTAGATACTTGTAATCGGTTTCCTCTTTCCAATCCACCCTCCCTCTACCCTCCCACTATCACCACTCACAAATTATCAAGGTTTCTTGAGGGATGGGGGAGTGGGGAGGAAGGGGTAAAAATGATGACTCGATTGATGCCAGGGGCTTAAGTGGAGGCAAATGTTTTGAGAATAATGAGGGCAGTGAGTGTACAATGTGCTTTACACAATTGATGTATGTATGGATTGTGATAAGAATTGTATGAGCCCCTAATAAAACGATTTAAGAAAAGAAAGAAAAGGCAGGATCCTGGAGCCCACGTAGTGACTTTCTCTCCAGCAGCTTCTAGGCAAGCTGTGCAGGGGTGAGGGGCCCTGAGGTGCCTGTGTAAACCTGAAACTTCTTCTCTCAAAAAACTCACTTGGATCACAATCCAGGCTGCGGAGTGAATTCTTTCTCACGCGAAGCCAAGGACTGAGGTATATTTCTCCCACGAGTGATCTAACAATAGTATCTCTTATTATATCATTAGGAGCCCTGGTGGTGTAGTGGACTATGCATTAACCTGCTAATCGCAAGGTCAGGGGTTTGAACTGACTAGCCCCTCCGTGGGAGAAATATGAGGTTGTCTATTTCTGTAAGGCAATGGTTCTCAACCTTCTGAATGCCGCCACCCTTTAATACAGTTCATGTTGTGGTCACCTGCAACCATAAAATTATTTTCATTGCTACTTTATAACTGTAATTTTGCTATCGTTATGAATTGGATGACCCCTGTTAAAGGGTTATTTGATCCCCAAAGGGGTCGCGACCCACAGGTTGCGACCCCTGCTGTAAGGATTTAAAGTCTCAAAACCCCAAAGGGGCAGATCTTTGTCCTATTGGGAGTCAATAAAATGGTAGTTAGGTTTTTTTCTGCATCAGTATCAGATTCTGGTGGCAATCTCAGTCATCCTGCATTGTGGTCTGGTTTGAACTCCGGAAATGACTGCCCTGGTTTGAGGTGAGGGCCACGGTGCTTCAGTGGTAGACCTCTCATCGACTTTCACCGGGAAGACCCGGGTTTGATTTGCAGCCAATGTGCCCCAGACTGTCAGTGAAGGTTTGTGTGTTGCTATGACACTGAGCAGGCTTCAGTGGTGTTTCCAGACTGAAACAGAATAATGAAGAAAGACCTGATCATCCCCATCCACACATTGACCTATGGCCCACCACTGTTGGCTTCCTCTCCCAGTCCTGGTGGTAGCACAGATAGGCACAGTTTGCTCCACTGCCCATGAGGTGCCCATGAGAGGCTGACGCGACAACCACAGTCAAGATCAACAGCTTAAACTCCATTCTGGGTCTATGGAAACAAGAACAACCTTCTGAATTGAGGTCGCATTGCTATTTGGGACTGGGAGGATGCCTTTGTGATATGGATTGCACTCTGGATCCTAAGGGGGACTTTAAAACACAGTCACATAGCAGCTCTGGAAATTGCCATAGTGAGAAGGCAGGTTTAAAAAAAAAAAAAAAAAAAAAGCTTTTACTGGCTTGCTCAAAGGAGGCTGCGGGTAGATTGGGGGGTGGAAAACTCCTCTGGAAATGGAAAATTTTTTATCCTTACATATGCATCATTTCTTCTGGTCCTGAAAGAAAACACAAAGCAGACGAGAGGAGGAAACGGAGACTGGCAGTCATCTTGTTGGTATTCCCACACCACCCCCTCCTTAAGCGCTTGCTGCCATCTCATCCAACTCCACTCAGTGTATTTTCACCCGGCAATGATGCAGAAATGTCTGCGTACTCCAGTTTTATTGTAGTCGGGCAGCGTTTATGGCTTTGACGTTCAACTGAGCATGGCAGGACGTCTAGAAGCAATTATAACCAGCATCTGCTCTGTCTGTGCGATGGGCAGGCAGTGACGGATTCCCAGCCTCCGGAACACTAGTGTTCCCTCCCAGCTCAGGATAATGACGGTGACACTCGGCCCCCTTGTTGTCTGGGGAGCTCAAGGAGCTCTCCTCTGAAACCTCAACTTATGGGCATTTCTTTGAGTGAAGACATCAAATTAGTGACTGGAAAGGAAGGCGTAGGAGATGATTATTGGCCACAAGACAAGCCTCAACCGCCTCCAGAGAGCATGTCTCCTAAGTGCAAAGTGTGGAGAGGGAGGAAACAATTGATCACAAATGGAATAGACTCTGAGTCTCGCCACACAATGTGTGTGTGTGGTCACTGAGGCGGCAACATTATGACTGGGGATGGATACGGTTTGTGCAGCCGTGATTGCCATCCAGAATGTGGCATGCTATTGTGAAAAATGATTTTTTATTCTGAGCAAATCTCTGCTTCCACTTGCTTTAATGCTTCGCCGGAGAGCAGGGGACTCTGGGAGGGGTGGGTGGCGCACAGGGCTGGGCTGACCTCAGGAACTCATGTGTAAAGGGCTTTTTCTCACTTGGAAGCAGGCTGTTCTTTCTGGTAAAGCTTGTTTGTGAACCTTGCCACATCTGCGTCCGAAGAGGGAACTGAAGGTGACAAATGCCACGAGGAGCCCCGGGCACATCTTGTTTCATTTGAATCCCAGTTTTACCTTTCCTCCTTTCTGGGTTCTGAAGCATCAGATGGGTGCCAAACGCTTCCACGGACAACTAAAGCTGAACAAGGTGGAGGCAGATGAAGAGCAACGGGAGGTTGGTGTTTGGGAGACTGAATACTTGGGCTTCCTAGGCCAGTCCAGTTGGTGGTTAGAGCCCTGTTTCAGATTCCACTGTAATCTCCTAGTGTCCAAGGACCAAGTGGCTCCTAAGTCCAGAATTTCTGTTACATGTGTCACCAAGGAGGAGTTGGGCTAAAATGCATTGAAGAATAAAGCAGGAGCTTGGCTTATGAATCCACTCTCTGATTCTGAAATTTCAAAGGCTCCGTGCACAGACATTTCAACACTGAAAGCACAGCAGGGAAAACCAAAGACTTGGGCTTCCTCCTTGTCCCTCTTTTCGGGCTTTTACGGTTTTCCAAGGCGCCTCCCTGAGCCGAGTGTTGTATAGGTCAGGTTTAAAGATGTCCTAGTTCCGAGGGACTTGCTGTTCTGCTTTCTTTTTCAGGGAGACCTGGTTTCTTGTCTTGTGGCCAAACACAGAGCACAGATGTCTGTGGGCCTCCTCCCTTTCCCCTGACCTTTGCTCTCTTCTCTGGATACACTACTGACCTGTTCTCCCTTACAAGATCTGAACTGCTCACAAACTTCGATGAATTCTCATCCTAGCAAGAAGCATCTGAGCATCTTATTAGAGCCTGTATGAGTTCTGTTCTGGATGCTTATTTGTGCAACTTCAGGGTCTGGCATGGAAACATTCCATGTCCACAGACCCGCACAAATAATATAAACTCCAACAGTAGTTTAAGGTTTAAGGTGGTAACAGGGAACGCTGGGGCCTGTGGCTCCTGGTGAACCTCACAGGCTGTCTAAAGGGGCTACTTCCATCTCAATGTAACCATACAGGAATGTAGACCTGTTAGGTAGCAAGACAAGGGGTTGTTCCTCTCCATGCTTAGGGGGCCCCCTACAGGAGGTTGGAAGCCAATGCAGGCTAAAGGGCATGCACCAATTCAAGGCCAAGCCAGGAGAGCTTAATTGACGCCTCACAGCTGAAAGCCCTTAAAAGGCTGGAACCTTCCCTTCAGCTGCTTCTCTGCCTTCCGCTCAGCAGGGCTGGGTGTGCAGTGTCATAAGGGTGCCCGTGTTCAGTTAACTGTAACGCCGGAACCTTCTTCTCTCCTGTATATAGACCCACTCGGATCACCAACCAGGCTTTGGTGTGAATTTCTTTCTAGTGTGTAGCCAAGGACCGAGACATTTCCCACCCGAGAAACCTACAGACCCAGACTTACAATAAACCCATATGTGTGTGTGTGTGTGTGTGTGTGATACACACACACACACACACATATGGCAAGAGGTGAACAGGTCTAGCCAGCAATGGTGAAGAGGGCCCTGGGATTGAGATTGAGAACGATTCTGAAGTAGAATCCATAACCCTTAGAAATGTATTGGCCTGCTATACCAATCCAATTACCCTCAACCTTCTTCAAAGAATTGGAAAAACTGACCACCAACTTCATATGGAGAGGGAAGAAACCCAGAATTAGCAGAGAACTCCTCGAGAAGAAGGACACAATTGGAGGACTCGCCCTACCTGATTTCAATGCCTACTACACAGCTACAGTGGTCAAAACAGCATGGTACTGGCACAATGATAGACACTCAGACCAGTGGAAAAGAATAGAAAGCCCAGGAGTAAAATCATCAGCATATAGACAACTGATCTTCGACAAGGGTCCCAAAAATGTCAAGTGGGAAGCAGATGCCCTCTTTAATAAGTGGTGCTGGAAACAATGGATATCCACATGTAGAAAGTTGAAATAAGACGTCTACCTCACCCCATGCACAAGAATACACTCAAGGTGGATCACAGATCTAGAAGTCAAACCCCAAACCATCAGGACCATTAAGGAGGGAATCGGGACTAATCTCAGCGTACTGGCCCAGGGAGCACATAGGCTCACTGCAACAGGGAAGGGGACACACACAGGTGAATTGGAAATCGACAAATGGGATCTAATAAGAATAAAATGCATGTGCACCTCGAAAGACTTTGCCAAGAGGGTGACAAGGCAACCCACAGACTGGGAGAAGATTTTTAGTAATGACACATCAGACAAAGGGCTCATTACTAAAATCTACAACACCATCGTGACCTGCAAAAAGAGGAAAACAGTTAACCCCCTAAGGAAGTGGGCAAAAGAAATGAGAAGAACTTTCACTAGAGAGGAGATCAATATGGCCAATAAACATATGAGAAAGTGCTCGAAGTCCCTTGCCATAAGAGAAATGCAAATCAAAACAACCATGAGATACCACCTAACACCCCTGAGGCTAGCCCAGATCAGTAAATCAGAGAGCAACAAGTGTTGGAGGGGCTGTGGTGAAGTAGGAACCCTCCTCCACTGCTGGTGGTCGTGTACATTTGTACAGCCACTGTGGAAAGCAATCTGGCGATACCTAAAGAAAATGGAAATTGATCTACCTCATGACCCAGCCATCCCTCTACTGGGCATATACCCGGTTGAAGCAGCAAATAAAACACGACCAGTCATATGCGCTCCAATGTTTATTGCGGCACAATTCACAATGGCAAAGACTTTGAAACAGCCTAAGTTTCCATCGACAGACGAGTGGATTAGCAAACTTTGGCACATACACACAATGGAGTATTATGCAGCACTGAAAAGCACCGATGAGCACATGAAACACGTTATTTCATGGGAAGAGCTGGAAGGAATTATGTTAAGCGAGGTAAGCCAGACCCAAAGGGACAGGTACAACATGAGTCCCCTGAGATAAGTACAATCAGCATGACAGAAATAGAAGAATAAACATCCATCCCACAATAAACGGGAGGAAGCATAGATAGTTGGAGGGAGGACAGGCCACACCTAGGGAGGTACATAAGAGCCCAGCATAAAGAAGGGGTAGTGGGGTAGGGAGAGGGAGAACCGGGAGGGGGAGAATCCGAATGGATGGTATGGGGGGGGGGCAGGGTACTAACCCACCCGGGGGAGAGTATCGGTTATGTCCCCACAGATTTGGAACATGCATACGGACCCCAACACGACACACCAAACAAGGAGGACAACGCAAAGTACAGAGGTCTACACAAAGAGGCTGGACGACAAGCCGGCCCAAACCAGAATTAGGCCGACCCCCACACTCGAAGGGAATACCACAGAAAACAAAAATAGATTGTCTGGAGTGGGAAAGGAACTGACCCACCACACCACATCCAGAAGGAAGCTGAAACAAAAGAAGGAGAAAGGACATAGTGGAGTACACCTGGGTCCACCAAGCCCAAAGTCGATAGACCAGCTAGAAGAGCCCATCATACAGAGAGGACCATTCAGCTGACCATACTACGAGATATGACATCCTGCACCAACACATGGCCCTACACGGGACAGCACCTGAGACACAATGGGGGATGGGCAACTGAGCTGACCCCGCCACACTGAGGCAAACACTGGGGACATGCAGTGGAGCAGCGGAGGAAGCAGAGCAAAGGGAGCCCGAGGGAGTAGAAAGGATGGTCTTCTGGGCCAGGACGTGGCGCCTCACAAGCTACACCTAGAAAACACTCCTAAAGGCCAATGAAAGGACCTTGAACTACTAGCAATTTTTTCTTTTAATATTTGCTATCTTTTTGTTTAGTCTTTTTAAATTTGTTTTGTTTTTTTACCCAGTAAATTTTGTATGCTAGTGGCTTTTCTGCTTATCAGCGTGTCGATGTTGCTTCTGTCAAAGCCATGTTCTTATGGGCCACTTGGGCGCAGTCAAAGTCATATCCATTTGTATGCACGTATTACTATGTCAGCAGGTCCACCTAGACAAGATAGGCTGGACAAATAATGAGAGAAGAAAACAACAGGACCAACGGTCCTGGAGGGACATGAGAGCGTGGGAGGTAGGGGAAGGGAGGAGGTGTCGCCCAACACAGGGACAAGGGAACAGCGAATGGTTCAAAACCAGAGGAGGGAGGGGAGGGGAGGACTGGAAGGGAGTGACCAAGAGCAAGGTAACTGAGAGGAACTACTGAATCCAGAATGAAGGCTAAACATGGTAATGGGTCGGGAGGAAAGCGAAAGGAAATAGAGGAAAGGAGTAGGAGGCAAAGTGCATACAGAGAAGCCTAAATACAGACATGTACATATGTAAACATATTTATGATTATGGGGGCAATAGATTTATATGCATATATTTATAGGTTCAGTAGTAGGGTAGCAGATGGACATTGGGTCTCCTCATGCATAATCCCCCAATACAATAGCACCTCACCCTGCTAAGCAGCCATTGCAGGATACCCATCTTCCCGACATGATCACTGAAGACAGCCGTGTGTGTAAGCAAATGTGGTGAAGAAAGCTGATGGTGCCCGGCTTATCAAAAAAAGATATAGCGTCTGGGGTCTTAAAGGCTTGAAGGCAAATAAGCGGCCATCTAGCTCAGAAGCAACAAAGCCCACAGAGAAGAAGCACACGGCCTAAGCGAATACAAGGTGTTGAATGGACCATGTAGCAGATACAAAGGAACAAAATCAATCATTGTGTGATCACCTCTCTCACATAATGGCTGAAGACGAAAGTGTGCATAAGCAAGTGTGGTGAAGAAGGCGGATGGTGCCCGGCTACTGAGAGATATAGCGTCTGGGGACTTAAAGGCTTGAATGCAAACAAGCGGCCATCTAGCCCAGAAGCAACCGAGCCCACACGGAAGCAGCACACCAACATAGGTGATCATGAAGGACAGAGGAGACCAGGTCTCCAACATCAAAGGTGGGGTGGTGGTGAGAATCACATCACCGTGAAAGAGGGGGAGTGCATGATGGGGACCCAACGCCCACCTGTAGACAGCTGGACACCCCTTCCAGAGGGGTAGTGAGGAGGAGATGGGCCACTCAGGGTTCAGTGTAGCAACAATGAAACTCAAAACCTTCCTCTAGTTCCTGAACGCTTCCTCCCCTCCCAATCATCATGACCCTAATCCTACCTTGCCTTGTGGACCTGGTTATACCAGAGGATGTACAGCGGTGCAGTGGGGATCTGGAGGCACAGGGAATCTAGGACAGACGAACCCCTCAACACCAGCTGTGGGAGTGGCGACACCAGGAGGGAAGGGCATGTAGAAAGGGAGAACCGATCTCAGAGATCTATGTGTAACCTCCTCTCTGGGAGATTGGCAAGGGGGAGGCGGGTGAGGGGAGACGCCGGGGAGTGTAAGATAAGATGTAATAATTATTTATAAATTATCAAGGGACCAGGGGTGGGATCGGGGAGGGAGGGGGATGGGGAAAAAAAAAGGGAAACCGAGCTGATTCCAGGAACCCAAGTGGAAGGTGAATTATGAGAGTGATGAGTGCAACGAATGTATAAGGGTGCTTTGCTCAATTGATGTATGTACAGATTGTGATAAGAGCCTTATGAGCCCCAATAAAACGATTAAAATAAATACATAAATAATGAAAGAAAAAAAAAAAGAAATGTATTGGCCTTAGGGGAGGGGCAAAGAGGGCTGGATTGAGAAAGTCTGTGGCATCCAGTTCTGACTTGACTTTTGGATCCAGAATCTTTCAGGAGTCATGGCCTTGCCCTCCAGCCAGAACTTCCAATAACCGTCTTCTCAGAGCCTTGTTAAATTCTCATAATACGTTACACCTGCTATCCTGTGAGCAGCTACCAAACCCAGGCACTTTTTTCTTTCTTTTTTTTTTTTTAAACAGGAACAATAAAGTTTATTGAACCGTAGCTTAGTACAGGCGCTGGGGTTTCCCCACGGTGCTCTTAATGTACAAAGCACGGATATTCTGCCAATTCTTCTTCAGCAGCGAAACCAAAAAGTTGACAGCCAGGTGGATGTTGTACACGAGTTCATCATCTGTCATCTTCACATGGCCAACTGCCACTGCCAGACACAGCACCTTCTTCATCTGGAACTTGACGGTGGACTTCACCTCGTCGACCTTGGCCACCATGTTCTCATTGTGGGTCAGCAGGGAAGGGAATTTCCCGGCCTTGTTCAGGCCCGGGCCCAGAATTCGAGGAATCTGCTTGATCAGGGTCTCTGAGGCCAAAAAGGCATCATACTTCTTGACCAGCTTTCTGACCAACTTCTTATTCTTGTTGAGCTTCTTGAGCGCCTCGATGTCCATGTGAGGGATCTCCACGGCCTTCGCTTGTCACAGTGCTGCTGGTCCCCAAGGACACACACTGAGAACTTGGGGCACGGGGTGGACTTAAGCCTGACGGTGCCAGAGAAGCATTTGTCCTTCTGAGGGTCGTAGTTCTTCAGGCTGATCTGCAGCTCCACCGTCTCCAAAAACTTCCGGCGCTTGCGCTGCTTCCTGTGCAGGACTTCCCGCACCGCCTCGTAGAGGGTGTCGCGAGAGACTTTGGTACTCATGGTTCCTAGCGCTGCGGCAACCGGAAAAGAGACCCAGGCACCTTTTTCAAAGACAAGCTCACTCTCTCTACCCTTAAGAGCAGGTAGTTTTTGGATGATGGATATGAGATACCACAGAAGGCAAATCTGTAATCTTCCATGATGCCCAAAACATGCTGTCACAACCAGGACCCATGACAATCCCTCAGTTTCCTAAATTGCTTCACTGTTGCTTTTTAATTAATATATGACATTAACTTGTCATATATTGATAACAGGGAGGACCCTGAACTAGATGAATAAATTAAAGCTCTCCTCATCCTGTGCTTTTATATGAATGTGTTAATTATTTTTGTCATTAGGGAGAATGATGGAGGGATGGAGCAATACCAAACGGAGTTTGACAAAGTGTTGTGTTTGCTGCGGGAAACATGGTGCGTGTCAGATACAATCCGTCACCCAGTGAGTCTGCAATTAACACCAAGGGACCAAGGTAGGATTCCCGGTAATAAATAGCCTTCCTCCCAGATGATAGTAGAGACCCAGCAGGACCCACTGTTGTGTTGTAGCAGTTGTACACGGGACCTTATGGGAGACAGAGCTGGTGTTTGAAATGAGTTTTGTTTGTCCCCAGTTGGCTCAGATTTGTTTTTTAGATAGCATAATCACTAACATTTAAACACAGGGTGATGTCACGTAACAATCTGCAGCTTCTGAGAAATGGAGAGGCCCGACTTTGCTGGTTGACAATGCACCTCTGGAAGACAAGGGGGACCACAGAGGGACTGGGGGGGGCAGGCAGATGTGGTGATCGGAGTTTGGAATCCTTGTTTTCCACGTAGAGGTGGCAAGGAGTTCAAGGGTTCAGAAATTGAGGAGGGAAGTTCCAGAAGACAAGTCTGTGTGGTCCATAATAAACCAATATAGGGGTTGAGATTTCAATCCGTTGGCTATTTATTTTGTGCCTGGTAGCCAACCAGCCCAGAATTCCTGACCTCGCCGACCGTGTGAAACAAGGACCATTCCAGAATTACATAGAAGCAAGCATGGAAGCAAGGGCATCCACCACCCTGAATGCGTAGGGGTCAGGAACCAAGTGCTTTCTGTAGAACAGCCCCAGAAGGCAGACCTTTGGCTGGAAAACCTGTTAGGGAGCTAGCATAGGGACTGGCAGGCCCATTACACAAGCTCAGAGGTCTGAGCTACCGGCTCATGAAGTAGAGGCTCACTGCATGCTCAGAAGTTCAGGTTTCCAGCCAGCAGGGGGAGCTATGCCTGGGTGGGCGCTGTACCTACATTGGCTCACCTAGGCCAGGTGAATTCAATTCAACAATACAGCCAATGAGGTCGAACTATGTCATCGACCACGCCTCCCTAACCGCTCATAAAACTCAAGAGGATCCCAAACCAGGCCTCGGCGTGAGCTGTTTCTGGCGTGGAGCCGAGGACCGAGGCACACCTGCCCCAGGTGAGGTCCAACAGAAGCGGTGATGTTCGAACAGAAGCGGTGCTGTGTGACTGGAAGCTATGAGGTAAGCCGGGCCCAGGAGTGGGCCTTCCCATGCTGGTCTCACGGGTTGTGGGCCCCTCTGGGCTCCTTTCACCTCACCACCCTTGGGAGAATTGTTGGGTTGAGTTCACCTGGCCTAGGTGAGCCAATCCAAGTGGCGCCCCACCCAATACGGTGGAGGCCCCTGGGGACGCTTGTAGCGTATTGCCGCAGCCCCAGCCTTTTGTGTCGGTCTTTGCGCCATTTCTTGCTGGTGTCAGTCTTTGCGCCGTTTCCTGCTGGTGTCGGTCTTTGCGCCGTTTCTTGCTGGTGTCGGTCTTTGCGCCGTTTCTTGCTGGTGTCGGTCTTTGCGCCGTTTCTTGCTGGTGTCGGTCTTTGCGCCGTTTCTTGCTGGTGTCGGTCTTTGCGCCGTTTCTTGCTGGTGTCGGACTTTGTGCCGTTTCTTGCTGGTGTCGGTCTTTGCGCCGTTTCTTGCTGGTGTCTGTCTTTGCGCCGTTTCTTGCTGGTGTTGGTCTTTGCGCCGTTTCTTGCTGGTGTGCGGGACTTGATGTGCCTCTCTGTGCCTGCCTTCCCGGGCTGCATTTGGGAGGGGGCTGGGACGCTGCTGCCTGGAGGCTGGGAGGATTTTGACTCCCAAAGCCTTCTCGAGGCTCAGTGTAAAAGTTTATTTGGACTCGAAAACAGAATCAAAGACCCAATTAATTAAGTTTTAGAAGCAGGCTTTATTGCGAACTTGTGGCGGGTTCAGCAACTCAGGGTATTGAGCTATTGAAGCCACGCCAGGGAAAAAATCCTGGCGGCGTTTTTATGCCCACTGCTGGCAGGCACAGCTGGGGAGAATCATAGCTTGGGGGGGGGGTGGATCTGCGCACACAGGTGCTTCCAAAGGGAGAAGGTCGTTAATCTTACCTACATATGTCAGGGACGCGTGGAGTGACCATATCTTCAGAAAACCTTCTGGCTTTGGGAGGAGCTGGTTCCAGGAATTTGGGGTTGAGCAGAGGAGGGGAGGTCAGTTAGGGGTCAGTCTTGAGAACTAAAATGGAGTCTGTTGTGCCAAGACAGGACGTTTTAGACTGACCCTATAGGGAAAAGGGACAACATTAGTCCATTTCTGTAACTGCTTCCTGTGGGTAGTGGGCGAAGAGCAAGGGGAGGGGCTTTTCCAGGCAGAGTACTGGGAGTTGCGGCCTGGCACAGGGTGGAGAGGTTGTTGTTGCTGGTGGACTGCTATACGGGTGATTTCGCGGAGTCAACTTTGCAGGAGCTGAATGAGACAAGGAGCAATTAAGAGCAAAATTACTACTAAAATTATGGGTTCTAGTATGGGGGCTAGGAAGGAGTACAGAGAAGAGTTCCACCAGGAAGAGGATCCGTCTGTTCTGAATCTGTTGTTTTGCAGCTCACGGTTTAGCTTGTTGAGGGTCTGGACTCTAGTTTCCACAATTCCCAGCTTATTGATGTAATAACGGCATTCCTCCTGGAGGAATTAGCAGGTTCCTCCTTTTTCAGCAGTGATGAGGTCTAAAGTGCAGCGGCTCTGCAAGGCAACTTGGGCAACAGAGGTTGTTTGTTTCTGCAGGGAGGCTAGAGATTTGGCAGAGGCATCAACTGCCAGCTGGAAGCGTGTGGATAACTTGTCTGCTGTGGTGATAGAGGTTCTAAGGGTCCCGCCGCTGAGTCCTACTGCACCTGCTGCTGAGGCTAAGGAGATTCTCACTGCTATCGGAAGAAAAACTGCTCTTTTAGTTTGGCGACTGTATACCTGGATGTATTTGTCCTGGACCTCAGCCGGAGTGTATGTAGTGAGCTGCGGAACCAGAGTGACGGGCAGGCACAAAAGGGTAAGGTAGAACTGATGTTTAAATGCTTAGTGTATAGTTGCACCAAAAGAAAATTTTTTTCTGGCGCTGTTAGTGGTTTGGAGGGGATTTGGGTGACATTACATGTCTGTGTCGATGGATTGGAGTAGCAAAAGGGCACTTGAGTGTTTTCTGGTTGGATGTACAGAGGAATATTGGGGATGGTTATGGGTTTTGTGGTCTTTACGTTGGATGAAAATGACAGGGCAGGACCTGGTACTGCTACCAGAGGAGGGCGTTCTAGGGCTGCACACATGCAGCAGGTGGAGAGGTTGGCTAGTCCAGCAAAGTGGCGATGGCCAGTCCCTGCTGTAGCAGGGTAAGCTGGGAGAAGGGAGACTCAGAAGGTTTAGAAATTTGCTTAGTGAGTTGAAGGTCTTGGATCTGAATATTACAGTGGATGGTGGATTGGACCTGGAGTAGCGACCTCCATACATAGAGTTTGGCGTCTGGAAATTTCTCTCGGCGAGTGGCGTACCACGCTCCTGGAACCAGAGGTGTCCAGCGGCTATCCCAGGGGTCTGGGATTGTGAGAGTGTATTTAGATTTATGGTAGTAGAATCATCCCTGGGGACAAAGGGAAAGGTAAAGTATCTGGCAGGAAGACCAAGGACACCCTACATTTTTCTGTATTCACCTTTTTGCACATTGGGTAGTTGCCTTCTGGTCATACAGGTAGCAAATAATGGGATCAGCTTTTCCTTGATGCCGCTTAAAGTCAGTGAAATTTAAGTATATGGGTGTTCTGCACCCTGTGGGTGGGCAGTCAGCGGTGGCCAGCAAATAATCATAATGCTTAGTGCGGGCGTAATTGGTATAGTTTTCAGTCAAGTAAAATCGCTAGCAAAAGGGGAAATTATGTTAGGTTTAGCTGGCTGGCTTGGTGAGGCGAGTGAGGCGGAGAGACATAGGACCACTAGACTGAGTCAGACCACTGGGAGCCATGGTCAGAGTTCACTGCTGCCTTGACTCGGGACAAATGTACCCAGGAATCTATTCCAAGACCCTTGACTGCCAAGGGAGTAGTGAGCACTACGGTGTAAGGGCCTTCCCACCGGGGTGCTAAGGGTCTGGGTGCTAGGGATTTAATTAACACAGCATTTCCAGGATGCACTGGTTTTTGGTGATCAGCAGAGGTCGGAGATGGTTCAGGGATGGGGGAGTTTTCGTGTTGTCTAAGAAGGTTGCGGAGCAAGGACAAGTATGGAAGGTACGAAGCTAGCAGAGGGCAATCAGTTGCAGGAAGAGGCGAGAAAAGAAAAGGTTGTCCGTAGAGTATTTTGATCATGGCTGGGGAGGATCTGCGCACATAGGTGCTTCAGAGGGGTCGTTAATCTTATCTATATGTGAGGGAGGGGTGGAGTGACCATATATTCAGAAAACATTCTGGCTTTGGGACGAGCTGGTTCCAGGAATTTGGGGTAGAGCAGGGGAGGGGAGGTCGGTTAGGGGTCAGTCTTGAGAGCTAAGATGGAGGTGCAGGCCTCAAAATGGAGTCTGTTGCACCAAGACTGGGACACAGTGGTGTGCTGCGGCTCCGCCAATCAGGATGGCTGGGAGCGCCCACATCTACCCTGTTGGTTTGGGCCGGTCTCTGGCTGGGTGGTTGGCTCCAGGCTGGCTTTCGGCTAGGCCACAATCTGCGGCTTCCATTTTCCCAGCCACATGACTCCACTCCCAGGCAGAATGGCGCCACCTGTGTCTGTTGTAGCTACTGTCTCTTCCCAGAAAGAAAGCCACCCAGACCGCGGGCAAGTTCAACAGAACAAGTTTTATTTTCTGCGCAGAGACTGTCAGCTCTCTTGAGAGGAGACTGAGTGGCCCCCAGTCTAATTTTCCAAAGGTTTTTATACTTTTGCAATGTGCAGGTATGCAAGCAGGTAGAGAAGCAGGGTGTTGCAGTTAGCCATTCTTAGTTGAACATTACCTGCTCTGGTCTTTCCTTCCGTACGTTCCCTTGGGCTACGTCTGCACAGCCTACCTCCCCAATATCAGCTAGTTCGTTGACAGTTCATAGCTAGTTTATTTACTGTTCATAATGGCTTCTATCAGCTCAAAATGACTTCTCTTGTCAAGGCTGTTTAAGCTTTGCCCAGAGCTGCTACATTCCCTCCTCTTCTTAGCCGAGTTCAAATCATTGAATCTGCGGTAGCCAGCCCAGTGTATGGTGGGCTCAGCACTAAGAGTTTTATGGTTTGTACTTTCTGTTTGAGGACTGCCACTAGCTTATTGGTTATTATTGGTCCAAACGTGAGGTTTAGCAGGAGGAGGATTAGGGATCCGGCTAGGGGCGTTACTAGGGTGGTTCGCCAGGTTGCCCAATTAAGTAGCTTTTCAAACCAATTGGTTTCTTCATTTCTTTTCTTGACTCTTTCCTCTAATCTTTTCCTAACCAGGGCTAAACTATCTTTAATGATTCCTGAATGGTTTGCATAAAACAAGTTTCTCCTAATGCCATGCACAACACTCCTTGTTTCAAAAGGAGCAAGTCAAGCCCTCGGCAGTTTGGCAACACACTTCTACAAGGGAGTCTAAGGATCTTTCTAAATGGGAAACATGGTATTTTTATCCCTGTACATCTAAAGCAATTTGCTGACTAAGAGTCTGATAGTTTAAGTTTCCTTGTATTAAAGCAACTGACCCGACTGCAGCTAATCCCATAATCCCAAGCCCCGTTAACAGTGGGACTGACATTGGGGCTCTTTTAGCTCATCCAGAAATTCCAAAGTTATCCCTACCTCCTTCACCAGAACACAGGTACACTTGAGGAATAACATGCACTAGGACACAAATACCCGGGTCTGCTGCTAATACTGGGGAAAGGAGACAGGGTGCTAGTCCTGTGGAACAAGTAAAGCAAGTACCCGTTGGGGCAGATAACAAATAAGGATCACCATTTGGTTCAATAGGAACAGCTTGAAGGCAAAAATCTTGATATTTTGATATATTAAAGGGATAATTAGATGAATAAAAACAGTCTTCGCCCTTGGTAATCTTTTAAAGTGAGCTAGAGTTGAGTCCACTCTAACCTCACCTACAGACTGCTGCTTCGTGTAATCCTTCTTACTAACATTTCTAATTGGATTACGCTCTGCACCAATAGTGCTATTTGTAGCTGTGCCTACCGAGTAAGGGGGAGCAGGGTTCAGACAAAGCCAACAATCAGTTGCGAGGTTAGGATTTGAGTTCATAAATTGGAATACAGCATCCAGAGTATCAAACACAGAACCTTGAGGTGGCTCCTGAATGGGAAGGGCCCTTTGAGTTGGGCTGGCAGTGAACGGGAAAGTTACTGAAGAGTCTGGAGGGTGCGGCAAAGGAATCTTAATGACACCCAGCTGTGGCTCTTCAGGATTTATCACCAGGTTTGGGCCTATTTATGGACAGGAAGTTGCCATATTTTACTTTGCTGCATAGTAAAGGTTGTCCCGGGATCTCTATCATTTACATAATACTGAATTCCCCATGTGTTCCCAGTGAACCCAATAACGCTTGAATCCAGTTCTTATTGGGTTACATTTGGAAACCATACACGTGGTGGGATCAAACCCCTCCGACTTGAGTCCCATTCTTGTAAAAACAATAGGGTCGTCTTTAACAAGTTTCCACCCTGAAGATGATAGTTTCACAACCCTAAGCTGCACAATGGCAATGTCCCTCCCCTTGGCAGTTAGGGAGCCCATGAGCCGGGCATCTATAGAAATGGTGTGTTTGGAGCCTTCTTTCTATAGAGGGTATTCCGCACCCATAGGACGGGATTCCGGTTATGGGCCCCATTGTGCCCTTTACCTTTAAAGGATCCGGAATGCCAGCTCTTTCCTAGCAAATCAAACAAATCAAAGCGGAAACGGGGGTCAGACCCAGTGTAAGAAGTTACATATTCACTGTTGGAGGTTCGAGTAGCAGTCCACAGATGTGTTTGTGGTTGGGCGAAATGGCGGGTGCTGTCAGCAATGCTCAGACAAAAACAATTAAGTTCTGTAAAGCCTTAATTTTGAGGGTTTTTCTGTCTTTCTGAGTGTTCATCTTTTCAGGATATGCTCAGGGAGGGCTTTTTTTGACTTGTGACTGATGAATCCACGGCCCCTTCCCCACTACTTTAATAGCAGTTGGTGTTATAAGTATCACCTAGTATGGGCCAGTCCCCCTAGGTTCTAAGGTCTCGGGTCAGTGCTTCTTTACCCACGTTCAGTCTCCAGGTTGCAAGTTGTGGGCTGCCTCTTCACCTTTCCCTTGGTTGGGCCCAAAATGAAGGTGTCGGAACAGATGATTTGTCTCACCTGCTGGACAGCCTGCAGGCACTTCATGAAGGAACAAGTAGTGACTTCCATTACTTCTACTTCCTTCAGTCTTGGGAGAATTGGGGAAGGTCTGCCAAACTTAAATTCAAACGGGGTCGTGCTTTTCACATAGGGAGTGCATCGGACTCGAAGTAGGGCAAAAGGTAAAGAAAGGATCAATCCAGTTCTCGCCAGTTTCTAAATGCAACTTAACTAACAATTCCTTTAGGGTTCTGTTTATTCTTTCTACTTGCCTTGAACTTTGGGGCCTATAAGCCCAGTAGAGCTTCCAGTTAATATTTAGAAGCATTGCTAATACTTTAGTAATTTGAGCAATGAATACTGGGCCATTGTTGGACCCCAAGGTGGTGGGAAGCCAAATCTAGGGACAATTTTAGTTACTAATAATTTACACCCAGTGGCAGAAGTGTCCTTCTTTGTTGGGAAGGCTCCCACCCATCCAAAATAGGTGTCCACTAGCACCAGCAAATACCCGTAGCCATACTTTCTAAGTTTGATATCCATAAAGTCCACCTCCCAGAATTCTCCAGGAGTACTACCTCGAGCTTGTGGTTGGGGTTGCTCCTTTTCTTTTCTAGGGATGTTTCCCCGAGCGAGCACAGTGCAAGCAACAGTGGTGTCATCTGCCACCCAGTGTCCAAGCCTGGGTATGTAAAAGTACCTGAGGAGCAACTGAGACCATTTAGAGGATCCTGAGTGCATACCTTCATGTAGTCCTTGAATCAGATCTCTCCCAGAGCTTCTGGCATGAATCTTCTTCCATCAGGATGGAGCAGCCACCTGGATGCTCCGAGTTTCTTTGGCAGCCCAGCTCTTGGCTTACCTTTAGATCATTTTCCGAGTATGTAGGTTGTGGCAGTAACACTTGGGATGGCATGGTCATGGCCATTACCTTGGGGATTTGTGGTATAATCCTGGCATTCGAGATCCACCGGTCCAGGGGACTTGTTAGGAGGGGCTCAACCATAGGTCCCCCTACCCCAGCAATATCCTGCCCCAGTGTAAGCTTCCTAGCTTCTATAACTAGGATGGCCGTGGCAGCCTCAGCTCGCATGCAGCTCGGCCATCCTGCAGTTACAGAGTCTAGTGTGATTGAAAGATCGGCCACAGGTCTCTTTCATGGCTGCAAGTTCTGAGTTAGCATTCCTTTTGCTGTGCCCCTGGCCTCATAGACAATTGGAAGGGATTTTCTATGTCTGGAAGGGGAAGAGAGGGTGCCCATATGAACGACGTTTTTAAGGATTCAAAGGCTTGCTGTTCTACTTCAGTCCATTGAAGTTTTTTCCTTTCCCCAGTACTTGCATATAGGAGTTTGGCTAATCCCTCAAATCCCAAATTCCACAATGGACAGTACCCCACAAATCCTAGAAACTCTCACACCTGCCTCTTAGTCTCAGGGACTGGGATTTTGAGGATCACCTCAGTGCGGCTGGGGGACAAGGTCTGTTTTCCCTCCTCCAGTTGGTAGCCTAGGTATACAGTTTTATTGACACACAGTTGAGCCTCTCTTGCAGATTACCTGGACCCCAATTGGCCAAGGACTATTAACAGGTCCTCGGTAGCACTTGGGCATTCCTCCAGGGTTTCGGAGGCCAGGAGGAGGTTATCTTCATACTGGAGCAAGGGGGTTTGGGGGTGTTCCTCCTTGTATTCCTGTAAGTCTTCATTGGGTTGACGTACAGAGGACAAGGGTATGGAGAACAAAGCATACTTTAAGTCCAAAACAGTATAACAAATTCAGTTTGATGGGATAGTACTCAGGAGGGTCTCGGAGTTTGGTACCGTGGAGTGGACAGTTTCTACCCTCGCATTTACCTCTCCGAGATCCTGCACCATTTGGAAGTCCTCAGTTCCCGGTTTCGGCATGGGCAGCAGGGGAGCGTTCCATGTGGACTTGCAGGGCACCAAAATGCCTGTCCTCTTTAGTCTGCATATGTGAACAGCAATACCCACCTGTGCTTTCCAGGGAGTAGGGTTTTGCTTGACACTCACCAGTGTGGCTGAGCTCAGAAGTTGTACGACCGCAGGCACCTGATGTTCAGCAAGGTCTGGCAGGTTGTTCTCTGCCCAAACAAAAGGAATATCTTTTAGCCATTTATCAAGAAGTTCCTTTGAGGAGGTTTCTTCTGCTCTTTGATAAAACACATATCCCTCTGGCAGTGGAGCGGTGAGCAAAACCTTTGCCTTTTCAAGTTCAAGGGTTAAGGTGGTTGCAGCAGATGAGAAAGTAATCATGGCCACCATTTATCGTAATAAATCCCGACCAATTAGGGGAAAGGGGCCCTGAGGCATTACCAGGAAGGAGTGTGGAACTGTCTCTTGTGCTAAATCTGTTATTCTGGCCGTTGTCCATGGGTATGCTTGGGTCTGCCATGTGGCACCTGTAATTAAAATCTTTCCTTTTGACAATGCACCTGTAGTCTTTTCCAAAACCAAGAAGGTGGCCCCTGTGTCCACCAAGAAATTTACTGGCTGACCCCCTTTTTGGAGTGTTAGCGTGGGATCCTGGAGGCCAAGTGAAACAGCCCTGACACCTTCATTCAGCTTCTTCAAGCATTATTGTCTCCTGCTTGGGTCTTTCTAGGTGTGAATGAGGCCCGTCCTCTCTAGTGGAGGGTCGTGCACCTCTCCTGGCGTTTTCAAGGGACTGATGTTTCCAATGTCCTTCTTTCCTGCAGTAGGCACATTGATCCTTCTTCGGGGCTTGGTGGTGCCCACAGGTTAGTCTCTCCGTGAGTGGGCCATGCTCTCCTTTTCCTGAGCCTCTGGGGTCTCTCATGGCAATTACTAGTATTTTAGCTAGTTTCTTTGTCTCTGTTGTTATACACTCAATGAGCCACTTCTACCAAATCACTAGGATTTTTCCCTTCAAACCCTTCCCACTTCTTTTTCATGTCTGAGGCAGACTGACTGAATAATACAGGCAATACTTACTTCCCTCCTGTTCTCAGGGGGCTTTCAGGTCAATAGGGGTATAAAGCCCGTAGGCGTCCATCAGCCACTCTAAAAAGGCAGGCGGACATTCTCTTGTAGGAGCCTGAGAATTCTCACTGACCTTAGATAAATTTATAGGCTTCCTAGTGGTTAAGCGGAGGCCCTGCAAGAGCAACTGGTGATATCTGCTTAAGCCCTCTGGGCCTTGCTAGGAGTTTGGATCCCACATTGGTTGTGCAGTGGGGAAAAAAATTTCTCTCAAGTGGGGAGTGCCCGCTGGCTGACCATTAGGTCCATTGACTGCCTTCTGGGCCTCTCTGGAAGGGGTCCCATTCCTCTGATATGAACAGCACCTGGAGAAGTTGCAGGAAATCACCTCAGGTGGGCTGATGAGTATGGAAAACCATATCTAGCAAAGAAATCAGACCTTATGGTTTGTCAGAAAAAAGGGGTTTTGTTGGTTCCAATTATACAAACCCCTGGAACAAAAGGGAACATATACTGAAAAAGGGATTCGGGAGTCTTCCCAGGTTTGGGGGCTGCTTGCCTTAAGGGGAGAATGGCTGCTGCTGAGTGATCTTTCTCTGGGGGTTGTTAAGACATGCCTGCCCTAGTGTATTTGTTGTGGGGTGGGGGGGCTCAAAAAGAGGCTGTGAGTATTCCTCTCTCCGGCCCCTTGGGAACCTGATAGGGTGGCAGCGGCACCAAGGGTCGGAAGCCAGCTCTCCTGCTCCCAGAGTCCTCTTGCAAAATGGGATAAATCAGACAGGTAGGGAAAGGGGGAAGGGAGGGGGGAGGGACAGGGACAGCCTCCACCTTGGTGGTTTTAGGAACTTGGACAGGTTGTTTTTCCGGTCCTGCCATGTTTACTGAAATCTTGGAAACAAGAACTCTTTATGTTGGGGGAGGAAGTAAGTCTTTTATATATGTTGGCTTCTTAGTGGCAATGTCAATCCACACATGAATTTAAGGGATCAGATCAGGATGTCCTGGTTCCCCTTTCTAAGCAGGCTCCGACAGTGGCACTCGGATCTCGGTGCACCTCGAAATGTTGTAGCTACTGTCCATTCCCAGAAAGAAAGCATCTCCGAGCACCGGCAAGTTCAACAGAAAAAGTTTTATTTTCTGCACAGGGTCTGTCAGCCCTCTTGAGAGGAGACTGAGCAGCCCCCAGTTGAATTTTCCAAAGGTTTTTATACTTGTGCAATGTGCAGGTGTGCAAGCAGGCAGAGTAGAGAAGTGGGGTGTTGCGGTTAGCCATTCTTAGTTGAACAAAAACTGCTCTTGTTCTCAAAAGCCTTCTGAACATCCATTTCCTTTGGGACATTCCCTTGGGCTACGTCTGCACGGCCTACCACCCCAATATCAGCTAGTTCATTGACAGTTCATAGCTACTTTATTTACCTTTCATGGTGGCTTCTGTCAGTTCAGAATGGCTTCACCATTATCAAGGCTCTTTATGGTTTTCCCAGAGAACCTACATAGCCGCCATGGGGAAACAGGGCCTATGACCCTGGCCAAAATGGTGCCCACCAGTCCAAACACGTGGAAGGGCACTGCCTCGGGAGCTGGTTGATTTAGGCCTGGGAGATAGCCCTGCCTTGTCCCGGCAGCCAAATGTTTCCCTTTTACCCTCCGTTCCCTTTGCCTTTCTCCTGGTTTTTAAAACAAGCTGCTTGAGCCCTATAACACTGAGCAGGACTTTTTTGTAACATTTAATTAAAATGTATCTGGCACCAAAATTATATATTATAAATATGACAATTTGGTTATATTTTTGAAAATTTGTACTTTTAAAATATACTTTGGTTGTTATATATATTGATAACAATGAAAGTAAAGAATAAAAACAAAAAAAATATTATTTCCTGCATTGAAAACTTCAGGTGTTCTAGGGTTAGTGTTCTACCAGTGTAGGTTTGTTCCTTGTTACTGGCTGGTTTTCCGTTGCTCAGTCTTAAGACAAAGGCGTTCGGAAGCCTAGCCTGGGTAACCCTTACTTTTCGGCTTTCAGTGGTGTTTCTTCACGCACTTTTGGGGACAGCTCTTAATATAGCTCAGCTGCCATGATGTTCCAGCCAGAAATTCCAATTTTCCTAAAGGTTCCCTGAGCTGCCAGATGCCCCTTCCCTTCAGAGATTTGAGAGTCTGCTCCTGCCAGCAGGCATCTTGGAAGGCTGTGGGGCCATCCCAAGCAGTGGTCCTCCTAGCTTATTGTCTAGAAAATGGTTGGACCTAAAGTCGCCCACAGTGACTGCTCTTTGACCCTTTGTCTATGGTGGGGGCACCTGTCAGAGGCATCAGTTTAATAGCACACCAGGGGTCTGCTCTGAAGCGGGGTTATTGACCTTGAGGCAGCAAGCTCTAAATAGCCTTGTTTTGTGCTTTCCAGATGGGACTTAGCAGCTTCATACTCAGGAATTGCCCCCTTGCATGAATCCTGTCCAATTGGGATAGAGTTGACACAGAGGCTAGACAAACAAAAGCTGATACACTATGCAACTTTATTTGAGAAAGGAGAATGGTGGCCAGAGAATGGCACACTTTTCCTTCCAACCCTGATTCACCTGGAACAGTTCTGTAGAGTGATGGGAAATGGGCGGAGATGCCAGAATTTAGAGCATTTCTCCTTTTGAGGAGCAGTAGAGACCTTCATCCCCAGTGCACACAGGAACCCCTAAGGCAGGCGTCCTCAAACTGTGGCCCGTGGGGCACATGTGGCCTGACGACATTTATTCCACCCTCAGGGTGTTTTTGCTGCCTCTGCCTGTCCTGCTTAGCAGCCGGCTCGTGCAGTGTGCATAGGAACTTGTTCATAGGTTTTTTAAAAACTATAGTCTGACCCTCCAATGATCTGAGGGACAGAACTGGCCCCCTAGGTAAACAGTTTGAGGACCCCTGCCCTAAGGGATCCTGGACTTAGGGGTTACTATTCTCGCAGCCCTGACACACCCCTGATCATTCTACCCATAGTAGAGGCACCAGGGAAATTTGGTCCCTGGGTAATTTACCAGCCTTTTATTCAAATTGAAGCCAAGAAAATTAAAAATGACTTAGGCAGTTACTCTACTTTTGATTACTGTTGACTCCCCCTGTAGTACCCCAATATTACCATTTAACTCTATAACGCTGAGCATATTTCCATAACATATAAAGAAATGTATATATTAATAGATAGATAGATAAACAGACAGATAAATAGATAGATAACTTTGAAAATAAAGAATAAAAACAAAAACATTTTCCCAAAATTGAAAATTGAGCCATTATACGGTTAAAAAGGATGGGTCTTATCAGCAGGTGTAAGACCTTAGGATCATAAATGAAGCAGTGATCCCACTGCACCTAGTAGTGCCCAAACCCTGTGCCCTCCTAGGGAAATTGTGAATGCTTTAATCCCCGTTCCTGTACTTAGAGTGAACAAACACATGCCTGATAATCCTAAGTATACTTATTTCTTGTGACACTCACCTAACTTGAAGGGAACTACCTCCTCCGAATCTTAGACTTGTCTCACTTAAACTCTTCAACCTTTTGTCTTTTTGTTTGTTTTTCCAGAAGTTCTCAGGTTACCAAGGCCTCCAAACCAAGTGTGCCAGCTGTAGGACCACGATTTCCTGAACAACCTCAACTTTATCCATCCTGGGACCTGAGTGGACAATCCCTTCTGAGCCCCATTTGCCCCTTTTGCAGCAGGAAGTACTTAGAGATGTCGTCGCCCAGTACCCCAAAGATTTGGGTCCATACCTCTTCAGGGGGCAAATGTTAGGTAGCTATCCTAGGGACTGGGGTGTCCATTATGCATGCCCAGAGGGCCAAGGTAGCAGCCCAAGAAGGAGTGGCACACTGTGCGTGCTCAGAGGTTCAGGTTTCCGGCCAGGAAGAGGAGGTACACCTGGGTGAGTGCTGCAACTTGATTGACCCACCAATGCCAAGTAAATTAAATTCAGCTGCTGGGGTTGACCAGGGTTGCCCACCATGCCTCCCTAATGCTCATAAAACCCACTTGGATGACAATCAGGCTTCTACATGCATTCTTTCTCACGCAGAGCAGAGGACCAAGGTCTGTCTGTCCCCAGAGAGATCTGACAAACCCAGGAAGGCTCTTTGGAGGCAGCAGAACTGGACATGAATGGCTGGTGGATACTGTTCAGATGCAGGACTTTCTACTTAGAAGGGTCTAATCCAGCCTGAGATGATCCTTGAATGAGTCCTCTGCCCAGATCTTTTTTTTTTTTTAACGTTTTATTAGGGGCTCATACAACACTAAACACATTCTATGCATACATCAGTTGTGTAAAGCACATTTGTACATTCATTTCCCTCATTCTCAAAATATCCACTCTCCACCCAAGCCCATGGCCTCAGCTCCTCATTCCCATCCCCACCCCCCATGTGCGCTACCCCTCACTCATCAATCCTTGGTAATTTACTAATTTTTGTCATATCTTGCACTGTCTGATATCCCCCTTCACCCACTTTTCTGTTGAAGTAAAATGTACATCCTTGTAATCAGTTCCCCGTTTCCAAACTGCCCTCCCGCTTACCCTCTCAGTGTCTTCACTCATAATACTGGTCCTAAAGGACTCATCCACCCTGGATTCCCTGTGTTTCCAGTTGCTATCTGTACCAGTGTACATTATCTGGTCTAGCCAGATTTGTAAGGTAGAATTGGGGTCATGATAATGGGGGGAGAGAAAGCATTTAGCAACTGGAGGAAAGTTGTGTTTCATCATTGCTATCTCGTACCTAGTCTTGGCTCATCTCCTCTCTGAGACCCTTCTGTAAGGTATTGTCCAGTGGTCTGGAAATGGGCTTTGGGTCTCTACCAAGCACTCTTCTCATTCCCAATAAGATGTTTTTGTTCTGATGATGCCTGACACCTGATCCCTTCGAAACCTCGTGATCTCATAGGCTGGTGTGATTATTCCATGTGGGCTTTGTTGCTTCTGAGCTAGGTGGCCGCTTGTTTACATTCAAGCTTTTAAGACCTCAGACGCTATATCTTTTGACAGCTGGGCACCATCAGCTTTGTCTTCAGTGTACCTGTGGGGAAGGTGAGCACCATAGAATGCCAGTTTAATAGAACAAAGTATTCTTGCAATGAGGGAGTATTTGAGTGGAGGCCCAGAGTCCATCTGCTACCTTAATACGAAACCTATAAATATATGGACGTAGGTCTATTTCCCCATGCTCATATATGAATATATTTACATATGGACATACTTTTTAAAAGACCTCTATAACAGGCCCTTGCTTCCTCGCTTGCTCTTCTATTTCCCTTTCATTTTCCTCTTGTGCCCACTGCCATGCTCAGTCTTCCTTTGGGTTTCAGTAATTCTTCTTGGTTCCATTACCCTTGATCCCACCCTACCAGGCCTCCTACATCTACCTCACCACGGATATGCATGACTTCCTGTTCTCTTGTTTCTGGGTTTCTTAACACCGCTTCCTTTACGCCCACCTCCCTCTTTCCCATGCCCCACACCCCAGAAGTGTTGGTCCTGGGTTTTGTCCTCCAGATTGGACATCCAGCCTATCTAATTTAGACAGACCAGAAAAGGTAATAACATGCACAAAACCAAGACAAGCAACCCAAAAAAACCAAGACAACAAAAATCCAATGACACTAAAAGAAAACAAAACTAACCAAGAAAGAAAAGCTCATAGTTAGTACAAGGACTGTGTGGTGAACTTTAGGAGTGTTTTCCAGTCCAGTCTGTTGGGGCACCGAGCCCTGACCACAAAGTCCACCTTTGGTATTCCCCGGGGACTTTGATGCTCCGTTTTCTTTCTCTTCCGCTGCACTCCCTTAGTGTCATGCCTCGATGTAGCAAGATCAGTTCGGGCGCAGTTCCCACACTGTGTCTCCAGTGTTGTCCCCTCTAGGGCAATGGGACTTTGAGGGACGTTTCTCATCGTGGGGCTGCCCATGTGGTCTTTTCTGTGGACTGGCTTCTCTGATTGGGAACATCATCCTCAAGGTATAGTGGGCCAGGATGTGCTCCATTCTCCCCTCCTCCCCCTTGTTCTGCTCTGTGTTCTCTGATCAGATATGTCCCTCTCCGCGAGCTGCAGCTCCGGTGCCATCCTGTGAAATACAATCTTTGGGGGCTGCAAGGAGGTGGGAGGGGGGGCATCAGCTCAGATCTTTTGAGAGTCCAGGAGATATTGACTTCTCGATGGGCACAGTTCTGTGGGGCACCGTGCTCTTGGTCCAGACGCTGGTTGTGAATATGACTTTGTTGTTAACCAGTTTTTGTCTCTGGGTCAACTCCTGTGTGTTTTTGAGGGAGTTTTCTCATCTGGAAAGTAAATGTACTGGATTATCCAGAAGCCCATGTCAGCAAGTTATTGAGAGGGGTTAATCAGAGACTGTTTCATATAGTGTGTATCTGCGCGCTGCATTTGAGACCTGGGGTGGCAATTATGAGCTCAGAATAGAGATGGTGTCCAGTAGGTGACAGACGTGGCTCCATATTGAAACAGGAAGCCCACTGTGGAGATTTGGTCCTTCCGTTGATGGCCACCGGCCACCTAGTCTTCTCCTGCTATAACTGCTTCACTGACTCAGCAGCTGAGCCAGGAGCCAGTGCCATCATAACCAGGTGGCTAACTGGGAGAAAGGGCAGATAGATATTTGTTATCTTGTTGTCTTGGGAAGCCCACCTAACCTCCATGCAAACATTCTGGTGTGAGTTATCTGTGGAAGGAATCATAGGCTCACAGTAATACACATCTTTCTTTTTGTAAATGTGCCCGTATTCCTTTCTGAACCTGAGAAGGTGGCCCCTGTGTCCACCAAGAAATTTACTGCCTGGCCTATATGGAGTGTTAGCCTGGGTATTGGCGGCGAAGTGAAACAGAGCCCTGACCCCTTCATGCAGCTCTTCAAGCCTTATTGTCTCTTGCTTGGTTCTTTCTCGTTGCAGATGAGGCCCGTCCACTCTTGTGGAGGGTCGTGGACCTCTCCTGGGGTTTTCAAGGCACTGATTTTTCCAGTGTCCTTCTTTCCTGCAGTAGGCACATTGATCCTTCCCCATGGCTTGGCAGTGCCCACAGGTTAGTCTCTCCGTGAGTGGGCCATGCTCTCCTTTTCCTGAGTCTCTGGGGTCTCTCATGGCAATTCCTAGTATTTTAGCTAGTTTCCTTGTCTCTGTCGTGCTAGGGTCATCTCGGTTGTTATATACTCAATGAACCACTTGTATCAAATCACTAAGATTTTTCCCTTGAACCCTTCCCACTTCTTTTTCAGGTCTGAGGCAGACTGACTGAGTCATAAAGGCAATATTTATTGCCCTCCTGTTCTCGGGGCCTCCGGGCTGTTAGGGGTATAAAGCCTGTAGGTTTCCATCAACCACTCTAGAAAGGCAGGCGGACATTCTCTTAGCCTGAAAATTCTCACTGACCTTAGATAAATTTATAGGTTTCCTAGCTCTTCCGCAGAGGGTCATGTAAGAGCAATGGGTGATACCTGGTAAAGCCCTCTGGGCCTTGCTAGGAATTGAGATCCCACATTGTTGGTGTAGTGGCCAAAAGAGTTTCTCTCAAGTGGGGAGTGCCCGCTCGCTGACCATCAGGTTCACTGACTGCTTACTGGGCCTCTGTCTGGAAGGGCTGCCCTCCTCCGTTGTGAACAGCACCTGGAGAAGTTGTTGGCAAGCATTCCAGGTGGGCTGATGAGTATGGAAGTCATACCAGTACTAGTGTGTGGGGGGGCTGCTTGTTAAGGGTGGGGGTGAGATTGGGGGGCCGGTGGGGGAGGGAGTGACTCAATAAGGGCCTGTTAGAAGTTTTCTATTTCTGGACCCTAGAAACCTTATAGGGCGGGGGTTGAAAGAAAGGGTTTGAAGCCAGCTCTCCCACTCCCAGAGTTCTCCTGCAAAATGGGATAAAGCCGATTAGGGGAGAGTGATGGGGAGGGGAGGGGAGGGGAGGGGTGGGGGAGGGATGGGGGAGGGGAGGGGTGATGGAGGGGAGGGGTGGGGGAGGGTGATGGGGAGGGATGGCCTCCACCTATGTGGTTTTGGGAACTTGGACCATTTGTTTTTCCGGTCCTTCCATGTTTCCTGAAACCTTGGAAACAAGGGCCCTTTCTTTGCGGGAGGGAGTAAGTCTTTTATATTTGCAGGCTTCTTAGTGGCAATGTCAGCCCACACTTGAAGTAACGGGATCAGATCGGGATATCCTGGTTCCCTTTAACCATAACTATGAACTCTTAGTAACAGGGGATGGGAAAACTAGTCTTGCGTGGGTCAATCAGGGACTCCTTCTGCCCCATCACTTTTAAACAAATTGTAGAGTCTCCAAGCTTTTGGGTTGAAACCACATCCTCTTGGTGAATGCCGAGAGCAGGGGTCCTCAAACTACAACCTGTGGGCCACATGCAGACAGCCGAGGACGCTGATCCTTTCTGTCGGGTGTATGTGCCCCATTTATTTTTTTTTTGAACTTCAAATCAAGATGTGCAGTGTGCACATGAATTTGTTCGTAATATTTGATTTTTGAAACTATAGTCTTTCCTTCAAAAGGCCTGAGGGATAGTGAACTGGCCCCCTGGGTAAACAGTTTAAGGACCCCTGTCCTAAGGTATCCTGGACTTAGGGGTTATTAATCTCCCAGCCCTGAAACATCCCTGAACATTCTACCCGTTGTAGGAGGCACCATGGGAATTTGGACCCCGGGTAATTTACAAGTCTTTACTCCAATTGAACCCAAGAAAATTCAAAATGGCTTAGGCAGGTACTCTATTTTGGTCACATTTGACTCGTCCTGCACTAGCCCACTATTTCCATTTAACTCTATAACGCGAAGCATGATGTTTTCATAACATTAAAAAATGTATATATTAATACATATATATATATTTATAACTATGAAAGACCACAACAAAAAGAAAATTTTTCCAAAAATTAAAATTGAAGCGTTATAGGGTTAAAAAGAAGGATGGGTCTTATCAGCGGGTCCAAGACCTTAGCATCATAAATGAATCAGTGATCCGACTGCACCTAGTAGTGCCCAAACCTGTGCCCTCCTAGGGGAAAGTGTGAATGCTTTTATCCCTCTTCCTGTACTTCCAATGAACAAACACACATGTCTGGTAATCCTAAGATTATTTTTGTTTCCTGTGACACTCACCTAATTTCAAGGC
Source organism: Tenrec ecaudatus (assembly GCF_050624435.1). Classification (NCBI taxonomy): domain Eukaryota; kingdom Metazoa; phylum Chordata; class Mammalia; order Afrosoricida; family Tenrecidae; genus Tenrec; species Tenrec ecaudatus. Next base: position 454,235 of record NW_027457954.1, read on the forward strand.
CACTGCCACCTCACAAGCTTAGCCTTGTCGTAGTCAAACTGTTCACCTTTTAGACCGTTTGTTTTTCTCAGAAGTTATCGGGTGATTAAAGCTTCTGAACCAAGTGTGCCAGGTCCACGACTACCATCTCCTGGACCACCTCAACCTTATCCATCCTGGATAAAGTTGCCCTCAATGGACAACCCCTCCCAGCAGTGTAGGAAGGGTATGGACCCAAAGCCCCACCTCGCCCCTTTTGCCAGCAGGAAGCAGCTAGAGATGTCGTCGCCCAGTACCCCCAAAGATTTGGGTCCATATCTCTTCAGGGGGGCAAATGTTAGGTAGCTATGCTAGGGACTGGGGCATCCGTTATGCATGCCCATAGGGCCAAGATAAGAGCCCAGTTAGGAGAGGCACCCTGTGCATGCTCAGAGGTCCAGATTTCTGGCCATGAAGGGGAGGTCACCTGGGTGGTTCCTGTACCTGGATTGACCAATCTAGGCCATGTAAATTCAATTCAGCCACTGGGGTCGGCCAGACTTGCCCACCACGCCTCCCTACGCTCATAAAACTCTCTTGAGTGCAGACCAGGCTTCTGCATGATTTCTCTCTCACTCAGGAAGGCTCTTTGGAGGCAGCTGTGCTGCACATGAGTGGCTGGTGGATACTGTTCAGATGCATGGCTTTCTGCTTGCAAGGGTTTTTGTCTCAGCTGACTGTAAGGGAGGAGGTAGTACGTCTGGATCACAGAGTATCCATGTCCACAAACGAGGCTGCTCATTCCACAGTCCTGGAAGTGCTTTATGAAAACCCTCTGCTTTGCAATGTCACTCTTTGTAGATTAGAGTGGGAGGGGCTGGGACCAAGGTATGCTGCCTCTTACTCCCAGTTGCAGGTTTCTGGATGCTGATTGTATCTCTTACAGCATCAGTTAGTGGGCTTGTTGTCTGCCTCAGGCTTTGTTCACGGAGATCCTCCAGCTAGTTGGTGGTGTGTGCGCATGAGCAGAGACTTCCTGCCAATCCCCCATGAGTAGTAGAGCTCCCATGGTGTGGACTCCATGAAAGCCTTGCCCCAGGCAGCATGCTTACAAAGGAGGGTGGGCCCTGCAGGACAGAGGACCATTCCCCCTGTGGAATGGCCTCAGAGATCCACCTCCCTCTCTGGCCAGCTGCTGGGGCTGTGGGTCCTAAGCATCATGGCTGACTCAATAATAGACACAGGGTGAGGCGACTCCAGTAGCTGTTTTGACTGGTCTAATCCAGCCTGAGATCATCCTTGCATGAGCCCCTGCCAAGATTATTTTTGTTTCTTTTATGATCTTTTCATTAGTGGCTCCTACAACACTAACCACCATCCATAAATACATCATCTGTTTGAAGCCCATCTGTACATTAATTGCCCTCCTTATTCACAAAATATCCACTCTCCACCCAAGCCCCTGGCCTCAGCTCCTCATTTTTCCCCCCTCAATGCCCGCCACCCATCCCTCATCAATCCTTGGAAATGTACTAATTCTTTTGTCATATTTTCACCCACCTTTCTTTTGAGGTCAATGAAGATCCTTGTAATCGGTTCCCACTTTCCATCCTGCCCTTCCTCCACCCTCCCAGTATCTCCACTCATAACACTGGTAAAGGGCCCATCCACTCTGGATTCCCCGTGTTTGAAATTCCTATCGGTACTAGAATACCTTCTCTAGTTTGGCCAGATTAGTATGGTAGAACTGGGATCATGATAGTGGGGCAAGAGAAAGCATTAAGAACTAGAGGAAAGTTGTGTTTCATCTTTGCTGTCTCATACCCTGTATTCTTTAATCTCCACTCTGAGATCCTTCTGTAAGGGGATGTCCAGTGCACTGCAAATAGGTTTTGGGTCTATACCCGGCAGTCCCCTCTCATTCTCCATGATAAGATTTTTTTGTTCTCATGATACCTGTTGCCTTATCCCTTTAAAACTTTGTGATCACACAGGCTGGTATGCTTTCTCCATGTGGGCTCTGTTGCTTCAGAGCCAGATGGCTGTTTCTTTACCCTCAGGCCTTTAAGACCCCACACGCTATATCTTTAGGTAGCTGGACACCATCGGCTTTCTTCACCACACTTGCTTATGCAGCCGCTTTGTGGTCAGTGATTGTGTAGGGAAGGTGAGCATCTTAGAATGCCAATTTAATAGAACAGTGTTATTGCAATGAGGGAGTCCTTGAGCGGAGGCCCTATGTCCATCTGCTACCTTAATACTAAATCTATAAACATATGGACATAGATCTATTTCCCCATGCCCCTTTGTAAATATATGTACATATGTACATGCCTTTATTTAGACGTCTATAACTGGCCCTTGCTTCCCAGCTCACTCTTCTATACTCTTTGATTTTCCTCTTGTGCCCACTGTCATGCTCAGTCTTCCTTTGGGTTTCAGTAATTCCTCTTGGTTACATTACCTTTGATCACGCCCTACCAGGCCTCCTACATCCCCCTCACTATCGTTTTCCATCACTTGTTGTACCCTTGTCTCTGGGTTTCTTTACAGCACTTCCTTTCCCCCCACCGTGCTCACTCCCATGCCCAATGGAAAGGGCCGGTCACATGTTTACTCCTCCAGATTGTTCATCCAGCCTCTCTTAATTAGACAGACCTGTAAAGGTAATAACATGCACAAAACAAGACTGAGCTAAACCAAGCAGCAAAAAGAAAAAAAAACAAACAAAAATGAAAACAAAACCCAACCCAAATCCAATGACACTAAAAGAAAACAACACTAACCAGAAAGAAAAGTACAAGGACTGTGTGGTGAACTTTAGGAGTGTTTTCCAGTCCAGTCTGTGGGGGCACCGAACCCTGACCACAAAGTCCACCTTTGGCATTCCCCGGGGACTTTGATGCTCCGTTTTCTTACTCTTCCGCTGCACTCTCTTAGTGTCATGCATCGAAGTGGCAGGATCAGTTCGGGCGCAGTTCCCACACTGTGTGTCCAGTGTTGTCCCCTCTAAGGCTATGGGTCTTTGAGGGACGTTTCTCATCGTGGGGCTGCCCATGTGGTCTTCTCTGTGGATTGGCTTCTCTGATTGGGAACATCATCCTCAAGGTGTATTGGGCCAGGGTGTGCTCCATTCTCCCCTCCTCCCCCTTGTTCTGCCCTGTGTTCACTGATCAGATATGTCCCTCTCCGCGAGCTGCAGATCCGGTGCCATCCTGTGAAATACAATCTTTTGGGGCTGCAAGGATGTGGGGGGGTGGGTATCAGCTCAGATCTTTTGAGAGTCCAGGAGATATTGACTTCTCGATGGGCACAGTTCTGTGGGGCACCGTGCTCTTGGTCCAGACGCTGGTTGTGAATATGACTTTGTTGTTAACCAGTTGTGTGTCTCTGGGTCAACTCCCGTGTGTTTTTGAGTGAGTTTTCTAATCTGCAAAGTAAATGTACAGGATTATCCAGACTCCCATGTCAGCAAGTTATCGAGAGGGGTTAATCAGAGACTGTTTCATATAGTGTGTACCTGCGCGCCGCATTCTAGACCTGCGATGGCAATTATGAGCTCAGGATAGAGATGGTGTCCAGCAGGTAACATACGTGGCTCCATATTGAAACAGGAAGCCCACTGTGGAGATTTGGTCCTTCTGTTGATGGCCACCGGCCACCTAGTCTTCTCCTGCTATAACTGCTTCACTGGCTCAGCAGCTGAGCCAGAAGCCAGTGATATCATAACCAGGTGGCTAACTGGGCCAAAGGGCTGATAGATATTTGTTATTTTGTTGTCTTGGGAAACCCACCTACCCTCCATGCAAACCTTCTGGTGTGAGTTATCTGTGGAAGGAATCATAGGCTCACAGTAATTCACATCTTTCTTCTTGAAAATGTGCCCATATTCCTTTCTGAACCTGACAAGGTGGCCCCTGTGTCCACCAAGAAATTTACTGCCTGGCCTCCTACTTGGAGAGTTAGCCTGGGCTTTTGGCGGCAAAGTGAAACAGAGCCCTGACCCCTTCATTGAGCTTCTTCAAGCATTATTGTCTCTTGCTTGGGTCTTTCTACGTGCAGATGAGGCCCATCCACTCTAGTGGAGGGTCGTGCACCTCTCCTCGGGTTTTCAAGGCACTGATTTTTCCAGTGTCCTTCTTTCCTGCAGTAGGCACATTGGTCCTTCCCCATGGCTTGGCGGTGCCCACAGGTTAGTCTCTCCGTGAGTGGGCCATGCTCTCCTTTTCCTGAGTCTCTGGGGTCTCTCATGGCAATTCCTAGTATTTTAGCTAGCTTCTTTGTCTCTGTCGTGCTAGGGTCATCTCTGTTGTTATACACTCAATGAGCCACTTGTACCAAATCGCTAAGATTTTTCCCTTCAAACCCTTCCCACTTCTTTGTCATGTCTGAGGCAGACTGACTGAGTAATAAAGGCAATACTTATTGCCCTCCTGTTTTCAGTGCCTCCGGGCCGTTAGGGGTATAAAGCCCGTAGGCTTCCCTCAGCCACTCTAGAAAGGCAGGCGGATATTCTCTTATAGGAACCTGAAAATTCTCACTGACCTTAGATAAATTCATAGGTTTCCTAGCTCTTCTGCAGAGGGTCATGTAAGAGCAATGGTTGATACCTGGTAAAGTCCTCTGGGCCTTGCTAGGAATTGAGATCCCACATTGTTGGTGTAGTGGCCAAAAGAGTTTCTCCCAAGTGGGGAGTGCCCGCTCGCTGACCATCAGGTTCACTGACTGCTTACTGGGCCTCTGTCTGGAAGGGCTACCCTCCTCCGTTGTGAACAGCACCTGGAGAAGTTGTTGGCAAGCATTCCAGGTGGGCTGATGAGTATGGAAGTCATACCAGTACTAGTGTGTGTGGGGGGCTGCTTGTTAGGGGTGGGGGTGAGTTTGGGGGGCCGGTGGGGGAGGGAGTGACTCAATAAGGGCCTGTTAGAAGTTTTCTATTTCTGGACCCTAGAAACCTTATAGGGCGGGGGTTGAAAGAAAGGGTTTGAAGCCAGCTCTCCCACTCCCAGAGTTCTCCTGCAAAATGGGATAAAGCCGATTAGGGGAGAGTGATGGGGAGGGGAGGGGAGGGGAGGTGTGGGGGAGGGGTGAGGGAGGGGAGGGGTGGGGGAGGGTGATGTGGAGGGATGGCCTCCACCTATGTGGTTTTGGGAACTTGGACCGTTTGTTTTTCCGGTCCTTCCATGTTTCCTGAAACCTTGGAAACAAGGGCCCTTTCTTTGCGGGAGGGAGTAAGTCTTTTATATTTGCAGGCTTCTTAGTGGCAATGTCAGCCCACACTTGAAGTAACGGGATCAGATCGGGATATCCTGGTTCCCTTTAAACATAACTATGAACTCTTAGTAATAGGGGGTGGGAAAACTAGTCTTGCGTGGGTCAATCAGGGACTCCTTCTGCCCCATCACTTTTAAACAAATTGTAGAGTCTCCAAGCTTTTGGGTTGAAACCACATCCTCTTGGTGAATGCCGAGAGCAGGGGTCCTCAAACTACAACCTGTGGGCCACATGCAGACAGCCGAGGACGTTGATCCTTTCTGCCGGGTGTATGTGCCCCATTTATTTTTTTTTTTGAACTTCAAATCAAGATGTGCAGTGTGCACATGAATTTGTTCGTAATATTTGTTTTTTTAAACTATAGTCTTTCCTTCAAAAGGCCTGAGGGATAGTGAACTGGCCCCCTGGGTAAACAGTTTAAAGACCCCTGCCCTAAGGTATCCTGGACTTAGGGGTTATTAATCTCCCAGCCCTGAAACATCCCTGAACATTCTACCCGTTGTAGGAGGCACCATGGGAATTTGGACCCCGGGTAATTTACAAGCCTTTACTCCAATTGAACCCAAGAAAATTCAAAATGGCTTAGGCAGTTACTCTATTTTGGTCACTTTTGACTCGTCCTGCACTAGCCCATTATTTCCATTTAACTCTATAACGCGAAGCATGATGTTTTCATAACATTAAAAATGTATATATTAATACATATATATATATATATTTATAACTATGAAAGTCCACAACAAAAAGAAAATTTTTTCCCAAAATTAAAATTGAAGCGTTATAGGGTTAAAAAGAAGGATGGGTCTTATCAGCGGGTCCAAGACCTTAGCATCATAAATGAATCAGTGATCCGACTGCACCTAGTAGTGCCCAAACCTGTGCCCTCCTAGGGGAAAGTGTGAATGCTTTTATCCCTCTTCCTGTACTTCCAATGAACAAACACACATGTCTGGTAATCCTAAGATTATTTTTGTTTCCTGTGACACTCACCTAATTTCAAGGCCACTGCCACCTCACAAGCTTAGCCTTGTCGTAGTCAAACTGTTCACCTTTTAGACCGTTTGTTTTTCTCAGAAGTTATCGGGTGATTAAAGCTTCTGAACCAAGTGTGCCAGGTCCACGACTACCATCTCCTGGACCACCTCAACCTTATCCATCCTGGATAAAGTTGCCCTCAATGGACAACCCCTCCCAGCAGTGTAGGAAGGGTATGGACCCAAAGCCCCACCTCGCCCCTTTTGCCAGCAGGAAGCAGCTAGAGATGTCGTCGCCCAGTACCCCCAAAGATTTGGGTCCATATCTCTTCAGGGGGGCAAATGTTAGGTAGCTATGCTAGGGACTGGGGCATCCGTTATGCATGCCCATAGGGCCAAGATAAGAGCCCAGTTAGGAGAGGCACCCTGTGCATGCTCAGAGGTCCAGATTTCTGGCCATGAAGGGGAGGTCACCTGGGTGGTTCCTGTACCTGGATTGACCAATCTAGGCCATGTAAATTCAATTCAGCCACTGGGGTCGGCCAGACTTGCCCAACACGCCTCCCTACGCTCATAAAACTCTCTTGAGTGCAGACCAGGCTTCTGCATGATTTCTCTCTCACTCAGGAAGGCTCTTTGGAGGCAGCTGTGCTGCACATGAGTGGCTGGTGGATACTGTTCAGATGCATGGCTTTCTGCTTGCAAGGGTTTTTGTCTCAGCTGACTGTAAGGGAGGAGGTAGTACGTCTGGATCACAGAGTATCCATGTCCACAAACGAGGCTGCTCATTCCACAGTCCTGGAAGTGCTTTATGAAAACCCTCTGCTTTGCAATGTCACTCTTTGTAGATTAGAGTGGGAGGGGCTGGGACCAAGGTATGCTGCCTCTTACTCCCAGTTGCAGGTTTCTGGATGCTGATTGTATCTCTTACAGCATCAGTTAGTGGGCTTGTTGTCTGCCTCAGGCTTTGTTCACGGAGATCCTCCAGCTAGTTGGTGGTGTGTGCGCATGAGCAGAGACTTCCTGCCAATCCCCCATGAGTAGTAGAGCTCCCATGGTGTGGACTCCATGAAAGCCTTGCCCCAGGCAGCATGCTTACAAAGGAGGGTGGGCCCTGCAGGACAGAGGACCATTCCCCCTGTGGAATGGCCTCAGAGATCCACCTCCCTCTCTGGCCAGCTGCTGGGGCTGTGGGTCCTAAGCATCATGGCTGACTCAATAATAGACACAGGGTGAGGCGACTCCAGTAGCTGTTTTGACTGGTCTAATCCAGCCTGAGATCATCCTTGCATGAGCCCCTGCCAAGATTATTTTTGTTTCTTTTATGATCTTTTCATTAGTGGCTCCTACAACACTAACCACCATCCATAAATACATCATCTGTTTGAAGCCCATCTGTACATTAATTGCCCTCCTTATTCACAAAATATCCACTCTCCACCCAAGCCCCTGGCCTCAGCTCCTCATTTTTCCCCCCTCAATGCCCGCCACCCATCCCTCATCAATCCTTGGAAATGTACTAATTCTTTTGTCATATTTTCACCCACCTTTCTTTTGAGGTCAATGAAGATCCTTGTAATCGGTTCCCACTTTCCATCCTGCCCTTCCTCCACCCTCCCAGTATCTCCACTCATAACACTGGTAAAGGGCCCATCCACTCTGGATTCCCCGTGTTTGAAATTCCTATCGGTACTAGAATACCTTCTCTAGTTTGGCCAGATTAGTATGGTAGAACTGGGATCATGATAGTGGGGCAAGAGAAAGCATTAAGAACTAGAGGAAAGTTGTGTTTCATCTTTGCTGTCTCATACCCTGTATTCTTTAATCTCCACTCTGAGATCCTTCTGTAAGGGGATGTCCAGTGCACTGCAAATAGGTTTTGGGTCTATACCCGGCAGTCCCCTCTCATTCTCCATGATAAGATTTTTTTGTTCTCATGATACCTGTTGCCTTATCCCTTTAAAACTTTGTGATCACACAGGCTGGTATGCTTTCTCCATGTGGGCTCTGTTGCTTCAGAGCCAGATGGCTGTTTCTTTACCCTCAGGCCTTTAAGACCCCACACGCTATATCTTTAGGTAGCTGGACACCATCGGCTTTCTTCACCACATTTGCTTATGCAGCCGCTTTGTGGTCAGTGATTGTGTAGGGAAGGTGAGCATCTTAGAATGCCAATTTAATAGAACAGTGTTATTGCAATGAGGGAGTCCTTGAGCGGAGGCCCTATGTCCATCTGCTACCTTAATACTAAATCTATAAACATATGGACATAGATCTATTTCCCCATGCCCCTTTGTAAATATATGTACATATGTACATGCCTTTATTTAGACGTCTATAACTGGCCCTTGCTTCCCAGCTCACTCTTCTATACTCTTTGATTTTCCTCTTGTGCCCACTGTCATGCTCAGTCTTCCTTTGGGTTTCAGTAATTCCTCTTGGATACATTACCTTTGATCACGCCCTACCAGGCCTCCTACATCCCCCTCACTATCGTTTTCCATCACTTGTTGTACCCTTGTCTCTGGGTTTCTTTACAGCACTTCCTTTCCCCCCACCGTGCTCACTCCCATGCCCAATGGAAAGGGCCGGTCACATGTTTACTCCTCCAGATTGTTCATCCAGCCTCTCTTAATTAGACAGACCTGTAAAGGTAATAACATGCACAAAACAAGACTGAGCTAAACCAAGCAGCAAAAAGAAAAAAAAAACAAACAAAAATGAAAACAAAACCCAACCCAAATCCAATGACACTAAAAGAAAACAACACTAACCAGAAAGAAAAGTACAAGGACTGTGTGGTGAACTTTAGGAGTGTTTTCCAGTCCAGTCTGTGGGGGCACCGAACCCTGACCACAAAGTCCACCTTTGGCATTCCCCGGGGACTTTGATGCTCCGTTTTCTTACTCTTCCGCTGCACTCTCTTAGTGTCATGCATCGAAGTGGCAGGATCAGTTCGGGCGCAGTTCCCACACTGTGTGTCCAGTGTTGTCCCCTCTAAGGCTATGGGTCTTTGAGGGACGTTTCTCATCGTGGGGCTGCCCATGTGGTCTTCTCTGTGGATTGGCTTCTCTGATTGGGAACATCATCCTCAAGGTGTATTGGGCCAGGGTGTGCTCCATTCTCCCCTCCTCCCCCTTGTTCTGCCCTGTGTTCACTGATCAGATATGTCCCTCTCCGCGAGCTGCAGATCCGGTGCCATCCTGTGAAATACAATCTTTTGGGGCTGCAAGGATGTGGGGGGGTGGGTATCAGCTCAGATCTTTTGAGAGTCCAGGAGATATTGACTTCTCGATGGGCACAGTTCTGTGGGGCACCGTGCTCTTGGTCCAGACGCTGGTTGTGAATATGACTTTGTTGTTAACCAGTTGTGTGTCTCTGGGTCAACTCCCGTGTGTTTTTGAGTGAGTTTTCTAATCTGCAAAGTAAATGTACAGGATTATCCAGACTCCCATGTCAGCAAGTTATCGAGAGGGGTTAATCAGAGACTGTTTCATATAGTGTGTACCTGCGCGCCACATTCTAGACCTGCGATGGCAATTATGAGCTCAGGATAGAGATGGTGTCCAGCAGGTAACATACGTGGCTCCATATTGAAACAGGAAGCCCACTGTGGAGATTTGGTCCTTCTGTTGATGGCCACCGGCCACCTAGTCTTCTCCTGCTATAACTGCTTCACTGGCTCAGCAGCTGAGCCAGAAGCCAGTGATATCATAACCAGGTGGCTAACTGGGCCAAAGGGCTGATAGATATTTGTTATTTTGTTGTCTTGGGAAACCCACCTACCCTCCATGCAAAACTTCTGGTGTGAGTTATCTGTGGAAGGAATCATAGGCTCACAGTAATTCACATCTTTCTTCTTGAAAATGTGCCCATATTCCTTTCTGAACCTGACAAGGTGGCCCCTGTGTCCACCAAGAAATTTACTGCCTGGCCTCCTACTTGGAGAGTTAGCCTGGGCTTTTGGCGGCGAAGTGAAACAGAGCCCTGACCCCTTCATTGAGCTTCTTCAAGCATTATTGTCTCTTGCTTGGGTCTTTCTACGTGCAGATGAGGCCCATCCACTCTAGTGGAGGGTCGTGCACCTCTCCTCGGGTTTTCAAGGCACTGATTTTTCCAGTGTCCTTCTTTCCTGCAGTAGGCACATTGGTCCTTCCCCATGGCTTGGCGGTGCCCACAGGTTAGTCTCTCCGTGAGTGGGCCATGCTCTCCTTTTCCTGAGTCTCTGGGGCCTCTCATGGCAATTCCTAGTATTTTAGCTAGCTTCTTTGTCTCTGTCGTGCTAGGGTCATCTCTGTTGTTATACACTCAATGAGCCACTTGTACCAAATCGCTAAGATTTTTCCCTTCAAACCCTTCCCACTTCTTTGTCATGTCTGAGGCAGACTGACTGAGTAATAAAGGCAATACTTATTGCCCTCCTGTTTTCAGTGCCTCCGGGCCGTTAGGGGTATAAAGCCCGTAGGCTTCCCTCAGCCACTCTAGAAAGGCAGGCGGATATTCTCTTATAGGAACCTGAAAATTCTCACTGACCTTAGATAAATTCATAGGTTTCCTAGCTCTTCTGCAGAGGGTCATGTAAGAGCAATGGTTGATACCTGGTAAAGTCCTCTGGGCCTTGCTAGGAATTGAGATCCCACATTGTTGGTGTAGTGGCCAAAAGAGTTTCTCCCAAGTGGGGAGTGCCCGCTCGCTGACCATCAGGTTCACTGACTGCTTACTGGGCCTCTGTCTGGAAGGGCTACCCTCCTCCGTTGTGAACAGCACCTGGAGAAGTTGTTGGCAAGCATTCCAGGTGGGCTGATGAGTATGGAAGTCATACCAGTACTAGTGTGTGTGGGGGGCTGCTTGTTAGGGGTGGGGGTGAGTTTGGGGGGCCGGTGGGGGAGGGAGTGACTCAATAAGGGCCTGTTAGAAGTTTTCTATTTCTGGACCCTAGAAACCTTATAGGGCGGGGGTTGAAAGAAAGGGTTTGAAGCCAGCTCTCCCACTCCCAGAGTTCTCCTGCAAAATGGGATAAAGCCGATTAGGGGAGAGTGATGGGGAGGGGAGGGGAGGGGAGGTGTGGGGGAGGGGTGAGGGAGGGGAGGGGTGGGGGAGGGTGATGTGGAGGGATGGCCTCCACCTATGTGGTTTTGGGAACTTGGACCGTTTGTTTTTCCGGTCCTTCCATGTTTCCTGAAACCTTGGAAACAAGGGCCCTTTCTTTGCGGGAGGGAGTAAGTCTTTTATATTTGCAGGCTTCTTAGTGGCAATGTCAGCCCACACTTGAAGTAACGGGATCAGATCGGGATATCCTGGTTCCCTTTAAACATAACTATGAACTCTTAGTAATAGGGGGTGGGAAAACTAGTCTTGCGTGGGTCAATCAGGGACTCCTTCTGCCCCATCACTTTTAAACAAATTGTAGAGTCTCCAAGCTTTTGGGTTGAAACCACATCCTCTTGGTGAATGCCGAGAGCAGGGGTCCTCAAACTACAACCTGTGGGCCACATGCAGACAGCCGAGGACGTTGATCCTTTCTGCCGGGTGTATGTGCCCCATTTATTTTTTTTTTGAACTTCAAATCAAGATGTGCAGTGTGCACATGAATTTGTTCGTAATATTTGTTTTTTTAAACTATAGTCTTTCCTTCAAAAGGCCTGAGGGATAGTGAACTGGCCCCCTGGGTAAACAGTTTAAAGACCCCTGCCCTAAGGTATCCTGGACTTAGGGGTTATTAATCTCCCAGCCCTGAAACATCCCTGAACATTCTACCCGTTGTAGGAGGCACCATGGGAATTTGGACCCCGGGTAATTTACAAGCCTTTACTCCAATTGAACCCAAGAAAATTCAAAATGGCTTAGGCAGTTACTCTATTTTGGTCACTTTTGACTCGTCCTGCACTAGCCCATTATTTCCATTTAACTCTATAACGCGAAGCATGATGTTTTCATAACATTAAAAATGTATATATTAATACATATATATATATATATATTTATAACTATGAAAGTCCACAACAAAAAGAAAATTTTTTCCCAAAATTAAAATTGAAGCGTTATAGGGTTAAAAAGAAGGATGGGTCTTATCAGCGGGTCCAAGACCTTAGCATCATAAATGAATCAGTGATCCGACTGCACCTAGTAGTGCCCAAACCTGTGCCCTCCTAGGGGAAAGTGTGAATGCTTTTATCCCTCTTCCTGTACTTCCAATGAACAAACACACATGTCTGGTAATCCTAAGATTATTTTTGTTTCCTGTGATACTCACCTAATTTCAAGGCCACTGCCACCTCACAAGCTTAGCCTTGTCGTAGTCAAACTGTTCACCTTTTAGACCGTTTGTTTTTCTCAGAAGTTATCAGGTGATTAAAGCTTCTGAACCAAGTGTGCCAGGTCCACGACTACCATCTCCTGGACCACCTCAACCTTATCCATCCTGGATAAAGTTGCCCTCAATGGACAACCCCTCCCAGCAGTGTAGGAAGGGTATGGACCCAAAGCCCCACCTCGCCCCTTTTGCCAGCAGGAAGCAGCTAGAGATGTCGTCGCCCAGTACCCCCAAAGATTTGGGTCCATATCTCTTCAGGGGGGCAAATGTTAGGTAGCTATGCTAGGGACTGGGGCATCCGTTATGCATGCCCATAGGGCCAAGATAAGAGCCCAGTTAGGAGAGGCACCCTGTGCATGCTCAGAGGTCCAGATTTCTGGCCATGAAGGGGAGGTCACCTGGGTGGTTCCTGTACCTGGATTGACCAATCTAGGCCATGTAAATTCAATTCAGCCACTGGGGTCGGCCAGACTTGCCCACCACGCCTCCCTACGCTCATAAAACTCTCTTGAGTGCAGACCAGGCTTCTGCATGATTTCTCTCTCACTCAGGAAGGCTCTTTGGAGGCAGCTGTGCTGCACATGAGTGGCTGGTGGATACTGTTCAGATGCATGGCTTTCTGCTTGCAAGGGTTTTTGTCTCAGCTGACTGTAAGGGAGGAGGTAGTACGTCTGGATCACAGAGTATCCATGTCCACAAACGAGGCTGCTCATTCCACAGTCCTGGAAGTGCTTTATGAAAACCCTCTGCTTTGCAATGTCATTCTTTGTAGATTAGAGTGGGAGGGGCTGGGACCAAGGTATGCTGCCTCTTACTCCCAGTTGCAGGTTTCTGGATGCTGATTGTATCTCTTACAGCATCAGTTAGTGGGCTTGTTGTCTGCCTCAGGCTTTGTTCACGGAGATCCTCCAGCTAGTTGGTGGTGTGTGCGCATGAGCAGAGACTTCCTGCCAATCCCCCATGAGTAGTAGAGCTCCCATGGTGTGGACTCCATGAAAGCCTTGCCCCAGGCAGCATGCTTACAAAGGAGGGTGGGCCCTGCAGGACAGAGGACCATTCCCCCTGTGGAATGGCCTCAGAGATCCACCTCCCTCTCTGGCCAGCTGCTGGGGCTGTGGGTCCTAAGCATCATGGCTGACTCAATAATAGACACAGGGTGAGGCGACTCCAGTAGCTGTTTTGACTGGTCTAATCCAGCCTGAGATCATCCTTGCATGAGCCCCTGCCAAGATTATTTTTGTTTCTTTTATGATCTTTTCATTAGTGGCTCCTACAACACTAACCACCATCCATAAATACATCATCTGTTTGAAGCCCATCTGTACATTAATTGCCCTCCTTATTCACAAAATATCCACTCTCCCCCCAAGCCCCTGGCCTCAGCTCCTCATTTTTCCCCCCTCAATGCCCGCCACCCATCCCTCATCAATCCTTGGAAATGTACTAATTCTTTTGTCATATTTTCACCCACCTTTCTTTTGAGGTCAATGAAGATCCTTGTAATCGGTTCCCACTTTCCATCCTGCCCTTCCTCCACCCTCCCAGTATCTCCACTCATAACACTGGTAAAGGGCCCATCCACTCTGGATTCCCCGTGTTTGAAATTCCTATCGGTACTAGAATACCTTCTCTAGTTTGGCCAGATTAGTATGGTAGAACTGGGATCATGATAGTGGGGCAAGAGAAAGCATTAAGAACTAGAGGAAAGTTGTGTTTCATCTTTGCTGTCTCATACCCTGTATTCTTTAATCTCCACTCTGAGATCCTTCTGTAAGGGGATGTCCAGTGCACTGCAAATAGGTTTTGGGTCTATACCCGGCAGTCCCCTCTCATTCTCCATGATAAGATTTTTTTGTTCTCATGATACCTGTTGCCTTATCCCTTTAAAACTTTGTGATCACACAGGCTGGTATGCTTTCTCCATGTGGGCTCTGTTGCTTCAGAGCCAGATGGCTGTTTCTTTACCCTCAGGCCTTTAAGACCCCACACGCTATATCTTTAGGTAGCTGGACACCATCGGCTTTCTTCACCACATTTGCTTATGCAGCCGCTTTGTGGTCAGTGATTGTGTAGGGAAGGTGAGCATCTTAGAATGCCAATTTAATAGAACAGTGTTATTGCAATGAGGGAGTCCTTGAGCGGAGGCCCTATGTCCATCTGCTACCTTAATACTAAATCTATAAACATATGGACATAGATCTATTTCCCCATGCCCCTTTGTAAATATATGTACATATGTACATGCCTTTATTTAGACGTCTATAACTGGCCCTTGCTTCCCAGCTCACTCTTCTATACTCTTTGATTTTCCTCTTGTGCCCACTGACATGCTCAGTCTTCCTTTGGGTTTCAGTAATTCCTCTTGGTTACATTACCTTTGATCACGCCCTACCAGGCCTCCTACATCCCCCTCACTATCGTTTTCCATCACTTGTTGTACCCTTGTCTCTGGGTTTCTTTACAGCACTTCCTTTCCCCCCACCGTGCTCACTCCCATGCCCAATGGAAAGGGCCGGTCACATGTTTACTCCTCCAGATTGTTCATCCAGCCTCTCTTAATTAGACAGACCTGTAAAGGTAATAACATGCACAAAACAAGACTGAGCTAAACCAAGCAGCAAAAAGAAAAAAAAACAAACAAAAATGAAAACAAAACCCAACCCAAATCCAATGACACTAAAAGAAAACAACACTAACCAGAAAGAAAAGTACAAGGACTGTGTGGTGAACTTTAGGAGTGTTTTCCAGTCCAGTCTGTGGGGGCACCGAACCCTGACCACAAAGTCCACCTTTGGCATTCCCCGGGGACTTTGATGCTCCGTTTTCTTACTCTTCCGCTGCACTCTCTTAGTGTCATGCATCGAAGTGGCAGGATCAGTTCGGGCGCAGTTCCCACACTGTGTGTCCAGTGTTGTCCCCTCTAAGGCTATGGGTCTTTGAGGGACGTTTCTCATCGTGGGGCTGCCCATGTGGTCTTCTCTGTGGATTGGCTTCTCTGATTGGGAACATCATCCTCAAGGTGTATTGGGCCAGGGTGTGCTCCATTCTCCCCTCCTCCCCCTTGTTCTGCCCTGTGTTCACTGATCAGATATGTCCCTCTCCGCGAGCTGCAGATCCGGTGCCATCCTGTGAAATACAATCTTTTGGGGCTGCAAGGATGTGGGGGGGTGGGTATCAGCTCAGATCTTTTGAGAGTCCAGGAGATATTGACTTCTCGATGGGCACAGTTCTGTGGGGCACCGTGCTCTTGGTCCAGACGCTGGTTGTGAATATGACTTTGTTGTTAACCAGTTGTGTGTCTCTGGGTCAACTCCCGTGTGTTTTTGAGTGAGTTTTCTAATCTGCAAAGTAAATGTACAGGATTATCCAGACTCCCATGTCAGCAAGTTATCGAGAGGGGTTAATCAGAGACTGTTTCATATAGTGTGTACCTGCGCGCCGCATTCTAGACCTGCGATGGCAATTATGAGCTCAGGATAGAGATGGTGTCCAGCAGGTAACATACGTGGCTCCATATTGAAACAGGAAGCCCACTGTGGAGATTTGGTCCTTCTGTTGATGGCCACCGGCCACCTAGTCTTCTCCTGCTATAACTGCTTCACTGGCTCAGCAGCTGAGCCAGAAGCCAGTGATATCATAACCAGGTGGCTAACTGGGCCAAAGGGCTGATAGATATTTGTTATTTTGTTGTCTTGGGAAACCCACCTACCCTCCATGCAAACCTTCTGGTGTGAGTTATCTGTGGAAGGAATCATAGGCTCACAGTAATTCACATCTTTCTTCTTGAAAATGTGCCCATATTCCTTTCTGAACCTGACAAGGTGGCCCCTGTGTCCACCAAGAAATTTACTGCCTGGCCTCCTACTTGGAGAGTTAGCCTGGGCTTTTGGCGGCGAAGTGAAACAGAGCCCTGACCCCTTCATTGAGCTTCTTCAAGCATTATTGTCTCTTGCTTGGGTCTTTCTACGTGCAGATGAGGCCCATCCACTCTAGTGGAGGGTCGTGCACCTCTCCTCGGGTTTTCAAGGCACTGATTTTTCCAGTGTCCTTCTTTCCTGCAGTAGGCACATTGGTCCTTCCCCATGGCTTGGCGGTGCCCACAGGTTAGTCTCTCCGTGAGTGGGCCATGCTCTCCTTTTCCTGAGTCTCTGGGGTCTCTCATGGCAATTCCTAGTATTTTAGCTAGCTTCTTTGTCTCTGTCGTGCTAGGGTCATCTCTGTTGTTATACACTCAATGAGCCACTTGTACCAAATCGCTAAGATTTTTCCCTTCAAACCCTTCCCACTTCTTTGTCATGTCTGAGGCAGACTGACTGAGTAATAAAGGCAATACTTATTGCCCTCCTGTTTTCAGTGCCTCCGGGCCGTTAGGGGTATAAAGCCCGTAGGCTTCCCTCAGCCACTCTAGAAAGGCAGGCGGATATTCTCTTATAGGAACCTGAAAATTCTCACTGACCTTAGATAAATTCATAGGTTTCCTAGCTCTTCTGCAGAGGGTCATGTAAGAGCAATGGTTGATACCTGGTAAAGTCCTCTGGGCCTTGCTAGGAATTGAGATCCCACATTGTTGGTGTAGTGGCCAAAAGAGTTTCTCCCAAGTGGGGAGTGCCCGCTCGCTGACCATCAGGTTCACTGACTGCTTACTGGGCCTCTGTCTGGAAGGGCTACCCTCCTCCGTTGTGAACAGCACCTGGAGAAGTTGTTGGCAAGCATTCCAGGTGGGCTGATGAGTATGGAAGTCATACCAGTACTAGTGTGTGTGGGGGGCTGCTTGTTAGGGGTGGGGGTGAGTTTGGGGGGCCGGTGGGGGAGGGAGTGACTCAATAAGGGCCTGTTAGAAGTTTTCTATTTCTGGACCCTAGAAACCTTATAGGGCGGGGGTTGAAAGAAAGGGTTTGAAGCCAGCTCTCCCACTCCCAGAGTTCTCCTGCAAAATGGGATAAAGCCGATTAGGGGAGAGTGATGGGGAGGGGAGGGGAGGGGAGGTGTGGGGGAGGGGTGAGGGAGGGGAGGGGTGGGGGAGGGTGATGTGGAGGGATGGCCTCCACCTATGTGGTTTTGGGAACTTGGACCGTTTGTTTTTCCGGTCCTTCCATGTTTCCTGAAACCTTGGAAACAAGGGCCCTTTCTTTGCGGGAGGGAGTAAGTCTTTTATATTTGCAGGCTTCTTAGTGGCAATGTCAGCCCACACTTGAAGTAACGGGATCAGATCGGGATATCCTGGTTCCCTTTAAACATAACTATGAACTCTTAGTAATAGGGGGTGGGAAAACTAGTCTTGCGTGGGTCAATCAGGGACTCCTTCTGCCCCATCACTTTTAAACAAATTGTAGAGTCTCCAAGCTTTTGGGTTGAAACCACATCCTCTTGGTGAATGCCGAGAGCAGGGGTCCTCAAACTACAACCTGTGGGCCACATGCAGACAGCCGAGGACGTTGATCCTTTCTGCCGGGTGTATGTGCCCCATTTATTTTTTTTTTTGAACTTCAAATCAAGATGTGCAGTGTGCACATGAATTTGTTCGTAATATTTGTTTTTTTAAACTATAGTCTTTCCTTCAAAAGGCCTGAGGGATAGTGAACTGGCCCCCTGGGTAAACAGTTTAAAGACCCCTGCCCTAAGGTATCCTGGACTTAGGGGTTATTAATCTCCCAGCCCTGAAACATCCCTGAACATTCTACCCGTTGTAGGAGGCACCATGGGAATTTGGACCCCGGGTAATTTACAAGCCTTTACTCCAATTGAACCCAAGAAAATTCAAAATGGCTTAGGCAGTTACTCTATTTTGGTCACTTTTGACTCGTCCTGCACTAGCCCATTATTTCCATTTAACTCTATAACGCGAAGCATGATGTTTTCATAACATTAAAAATGTATATATTAATACATATATATATATATATTTATAACTATGAAAGTCCACAACAAAAAGAAAATTTTTTCCCAAAATTAAAATTGAAGCGTTATAGGGTTAAAAAGAAGGATGGGTCTTATCAGCGGGTCCAAGACCTTAGCATCATAAATGAATCAGTGATCCGACTGCACCTAGTAGTGCCCAAACCTGTGCCCTCCTAGGGGAAAGTGTGAATGCTTTTATCCCTCTTCCTGTACTTCCAATGAACAAACACACATGTCTGGTAATCCTAAGATTATTTTTGTTTCCTGTGACACTCACCTAATTTCAAGGCCACTGCCACCTCACAAGCTTAGCCTTGTCGTAGTCAAACTGTTCGCCTTTTAGACCGTTTGTTTTTCTCAGAAGTTATCGGGTGATTAAAGCTTCTGAACCAAGTGTGCCAGGTCCACGACTACCATCTCCTGGACCACCTCAACCTTATCCATCCTGGATAAAGTTGCCCTCAATGGACAACCCCTCCCAGCAGTGTAGGAAGGGTATGGACCCAAAGCCCCACCTCGCCCCTTTTGCCAGCAGGAAGCAGCTAGAGATGTCGTCGCCCAGTACCCCCAAAGATTTGGGTCCATATCTCTTCAGGGGGGCAAATGTTAGGTAGCTATGCTAGGGACTGGGGCATCCGTTATGCATGCCCATAGGGCCAAGATAAGAGCCCAGTTAGGAGAGGCACCCTGTGCATGCTCAGAGGTCCAGATTTCTGGCCATGAAGGGGAGGTCACCTGGGTGGTTCCTGTACCTGGATTGACCAATCTAGGCCATGTAAATTCAATTCAGCCACTGGGGTCGGCCAGACTTGCCCACCACGCCTCCCTACGCTCATAAAACTCTCTTGAGTGCAGACCAGGCTTCTGCATGATTTCTCTCTCACTCAGGAAGGCTCTTTGGAGGCAGCTGTGCTGCACATGAGTGGCTGGTGGATACTGTTCAGATGCATGGCTTTCTGCTTGCAAGGGTTTTTGTCTCAGCTGACTGTAAGGGAGGAGGTAGTACGTCTGGATCACAGAGTATCCATGTCCACAAACGAGGCTGCTCATTCCACAGTCCTGGAAGTGCTTTATGAAAACCCTCTGCTTTGCAATGTCACTCTTTGTAGATTAGAGTGGGAGGGGCTGGGACCAAGGTATGCTGCCTCTTACTCCCAGTTGCAGGTTTCTGGATGCTGATTGTATCTCTTACAGCATCAGTTAGTGGGCTTGTTGTCTGCCTCAGGCTTTGTTCACGGAGATCCTCCAGCTAGTTGGTGGTGTGTGCGCATGAGCAGAGACTTCCTGCCAATCCCCCATGAGTAGTAGAGCTCCCATGGTGTGGACTCCATGAAAGCCTTGCCCCAGGCAGCATGCTTACAAAGGAGGGTGGGCCCTGCAGGACAGAGGACCATTCCCCCTGTGGAATGGCCTCAGAGATCCACCTCCCTCTCTGGCCAGCTGCTGGGGCTGTGGGTCCTAAGCATCATGGCTGACTCAATAATAGACACAGGGTGAGGCGACTCCAGTAGCTGTTTTGACTGGTCTAATCCAGCCTGAGATCATCCTTGCATGAGCCCCTGCCAAGATTATTTTTGTTTCTTTTATGATCTTTTCATTAGTGGCTCCTACAACACTAACCACCATCCATAAATACATCATCTGTTTGAAGCCCATCTGTACATTAATTGCCCTCCTTATTCACAAAATATCCACTCTCCACCCAAGCCCCTGGCCTCAGCTCCTCATTTTTCCCCCCTCAATGCCCGCCACCCATCCCTCATCAATCCTTGGAAATGTACTAATTCTTTTGTCATATTTTCACCCACCTTTCTTTTGAGGTCAATGAAGATCCTTGTAATCGGTTCCCACTTTCCATCCTGCCCTTCCTCCACCCTCCCAGTATCTCCACTCATAACACTGGTAAAGGGCCCATCCACTCTGGATTCCCCGTGTTTGAAATTCCTATCGGTACTAGAATACCTTCTCTAGTTTGGCCAGATTAGTATGGTAGAACTGGGATCATGATAGTGGGGCAAGAGAAAGCATTAAGAACTAGAGGAAAGTTGTGTTTCATCTTTGCTGTCTCATACCCTGTATTCTTTAATCTCCACTCTGAGATCCTTCTGTAAGGGGATGTCCAGTGCACTGCAAATAGGTTTTGGGTCTATACCCGGCAGTCCCCTCTCATTCTCCATGATAAGATTTTTTTGTTCTCATGATACCTGTTGCCTTATCCCTTTAAAACTTTGTGATCACACAGGCTGGTATGCTTTCTCCATGTGGGCTCTGTTGCTTCAGAGCCAGATGGCTGTTTCTTTACCCTCAGGCCTTTAAGACCCCACACGCTATATCTTTAGGTAGCTGGACACCATCGGCTTTCTTCACCACATTTGCTTATGCAGCCGCTTTGTGGTCAGTGATTGTGTAGGGAAGGTGAGCATCTTAGAATGCCAATTTAATAGAACAGTGTTATTGCAATGAGGGAGTCCTTGAGCGGAGGCCCTATGTCCATCTGCTACCTTAATACTAAATCTATAAACATATGGACATAGATCTATTTCCCCATGCCCCTTTGTAAATATATGTACATATGTACATGCCTTTATTTAGACGTCTATAACTGGCCCTTGCTTCCCAGCTCACTCTTCTATACTCTTTGATTTTCCTCTTGTGCCCACTGTCATGCTCAGTCTTCCTTTGGGTTTCAGTAATTCCTCTTGGTTACATTACCTTTGATCACGCCCTACCAGGCCTCCTACATCCCCCTCACTATCGTTTTCCATCACTTGTTGTACCCTTGTCTCTGGGTTTCTTTACAGCACTTCCTTTCCCCCCACCGTGCTCACTCCCATGCCCAATGGAAAGGGCCGGTCACATGTTTACTCCTCCAGATTGTTCATCCAGCCTCTCTTAATTAGACAGACCTGTAAAGGTAATAACATGCACAAAACAAGACTGAGCTAAACCAAGCAGCAAAAAGAAAAAAAAAACAAACAAAAATGAAAACAAAACCCAACCCAAATCCAATGACACTAAAAGAAAACAACACTAACCAGAAAGAAAAGTACAAGGACTGTGTGGTGAACTTTAGGAGTGTTTTCCAGTCCAGTCTGTGGGGGCACCGAACCCTGACCACAAAGTCCACCTTTGGCATTCCCCGGGGACTTTGATGCTCCGTTTTCTTACTCTTCCGCTGCACTCTCTTAGTGTCATGCATCGAAGTGGCAGGATCAGTTCGGGCGCAGTTCCCACACTGTGTGTCCAGTGTTGTCCCCTCTAAGGCTATGGGTCTTTGAGGGACGTTTCTCATCGTGGGGCTGCCCATGTGGTCTTCTCTGTGGATTGGCTTCTCTGATTGGGAACATCATCCTCAAGGTGTATTGGGCCAGGGTGTGCTCCATTCTCCCCTCCTCCCCCTTGTTCTGCCCTGTGTTCACTGATCAGATATGTCCCTCTCCGCGAGCTGCAGATCCGGTGCCATCCTGTGAAATACAATCTTTTGGGGCTGCAAGGATGTGGGGGGGTGGGTATCAGCTCAGATCTTTTGAGAGTCCAGGAGATATTGACTTCTCGATGGGCACAGTTCTGTGGGGCACCGTGCTCTTGGTCCAGACGCTGGTTGTGAATATGACTTTGTTGTTAACCAGTTGTGTGTCTCTGGGTCAACTCCCGTGTGTTTTTGAGTGAGTTTTCTAATCTGCAAAGTAAATGTACAGGATTATCCAGACTCCCATGTCAGCAAGTTATCGAGAGGGGTTAATCAGAGACTGTTTCATATAGTGTGTACCTGCGCGCCGCATTCTAGACCTGCGATGGCAATTATGAGCTCAGGATAGAGATGGTGTCCAGCAGGTAACATACGTGGCTCCATATTGAAACAGGAAGCCCACTGTGGAGATTTGGTCCTTCTGTTGATGGCCACCGGCCACCTAGTCTTCTCCTGCTATAACTGCTTCACTGGCTCAGCAGCTGAGCCAGAAGCCAGTGATATCATAACCAGGTGGCTAACTGGGCCAAAGGGCTGATAGATATTTGTTATTTTGTTGTCTTGGGAAACCCACCTACCCTTCATGCAAACCTTCTGGTGTGAGTTATCTGTGGAAGGAATCATAGGCTCACAGTAATTCACATCTTTCTTCTTGAAAATGTGCCCATATTCCTTTCTGAACCTGACAAGGTGGCCCCTGTGTCCACCAAGAAATTTACTGCCTGGCCTCCTACTTGGAGAGTTAGCCTGGGCTTTTGGCGGCGAAGTGAAACAGAGCCCTGACCCCTTCATTGAGCTTCTTCAAGCATTATTGTCTCTTGCTTGGGTCTTTCTACGTGCAGATGAGGCCCATCCACTCTAGTGGAGGGTCGTGCACCTCTCCTCGGGTTTTCAAGGCACTGATTTTTCCAGTGTCCTTCTTTCCTGCAGTAGGCACATTGGTCCTTCCCCATGGCTTGGCGGTGCCCACAGGTTAGTCTCTCCGTGAGTGGGCCATGCTCTCCTTTTCCTGAGTCTCTGGGGTCTCTCATGGCAATTCCTAGTATTTTAGCTAGCTTCTTTGTCTCTGTCGTGCTAGGGTCATCTCTGTTGTTATACACTCAATGAGCCACTTGTACCAAATCGCTAAGATTTTTCCCTTCAAACCCTTCCCACTTCTTTGTCATGTCTGAGGCAGACTGACTGAGTAATAAAGGCAATACTTATTGCCCTCCTGTTTTCAGTGCCTCCGGGCCGTTAGGGGTATAAAGCCCGTAGGCTTCCCTCAGCCACTCTAGAAAGGCAGGCGGATATTCTCTTATAGGAACCTGAAAATTCTCACTGACCTTAGATAAATTCATAGGTTTCCTAGCTCTTCTGCAGAGGGTCATGTAAGAGCAATGGTTGATACCTGGTAAAGTCCTCTGGGCCTTGCTAGGAATTGAGATCCCACATTGTTGGTGTAGTGGCCAAAAGAGTTTCTCCCAAGTGGGGAGTGCCCGCTCGCTGACCATCAGGTTCACTGACTGCTTACTGGGCCTCTGTCTGGAAGGGCTACCCTCCTCCGTTGTGAACAGCACCTGGAGAAGTTGTTGGCAAGCATTCCAGGTGGGCTGATGAGTATGGAAGTCATACCAGTACTAGTGTGTGTGGGGGGCTGCTTGTTAGGGGTGGGGGTGAGTTTGGGGGGCCGGTGGGGGAGGGAGTGACTCAATAAGGGCCTGTTAGAAGTTTTCTATTTCTGGACCCTAGAAACCTTATAGGGCGGGGGTTGAAAGAAAGGGTTTGAAGCCAGCTCTCCCACTCCCAGAGTTCTCCTGCAAAATGGGATAAAGCCGATTAGGGGAGGGTGATGGGGAGGGGAGGGGAGGGGAGGTGTGGGGGAGGGGTGAGGGAGGGGAGGGGTGGGGGAGGGTGATGTGGAGGGATGGCCTCCACCTATGTGGTTTTGGGAACTTGGACCGTTTGTTTTTCCGGTCCTTCCATGTTTCCTGAAACCTTGGAAACAAGGGCCCTTTCTTTGCGGGAGGGAGTAAGTCTTTTATATTTGCAGGCTTCTTAGTGGCAATGTCAGCCCACACTTGAAGTAACGGGATCAGATCGGGATATCCTGGTTCCCTTTAAACATAACTATGAACTCTTAGTAATAGGGGGTGGGAAAACTAGTCTTGCGAGGGTCAATCAGGGACTCCTTCTGCCCCATCACTTTTAAACAAATTGTAGAGTCTCCAAGCTTTTGGGTTGAAACCACATCCTCTTGGTGAATGCCGAGAGCAGGGGTCCTCAAACTACAACCTGTGGGCCACATGCAGACAGCCGAGGACGTTGATCCTTTCTGCCGGGTGTATGTGCCCCATTTATTTTTTTTTTGAACTTCAAATCAAGATGTGCAGTGTGCACATGAATTTGTTCGTAATATTTGTTTTTTTAAACTATAGTCTTTCCTTCAAAAGGCCTGAGGGATAGTGAACTGGCCCCCTGGGTAAACAGTTTAAAGACCCCTGCCCTAAGGTATCCTGGACTTAGGGGTTATTAATCTCCCAGCCCTGAAACATCCCTGAACATTCTACCCGTTGTAGGAGGCACCATGGGAATTTGGACCCCGGGTAATTTACAAGCCTTTACTCCAATTGAACCCAAGAAAATTCAAAATGGCTTAGGCAGTTACTCTATTTTGGTCACTTTTGACTCGTCCTGCACTAGCCCATTATTTCCATTTAACTCTATAACGCGAAGCATGATGTTTTCATAACATTAAAAATGTATATATTAATACATATATATATATATATTTATAACTATGAAAGTCCACAACAAAAAGAAAATTTTTTCCCAAAATTAAAATTGAAGCGTTATAGGGTTAAAAAGAAGGATGGGTCTTATCAGCGGGTCCAAGACCTTAGCATCATAAATGAATCAGTGATCCGACTGCACCTAGTAGTGCCCAAACCTGTGCCCTCCTAGGGGAAAGTGTGAATGCTTTTATCCCTCTTCCTGTACTTCCAATGAACAAACACACATGTCTGGTAATCCTAAGATTATTTTTGTTTCCTGTGACACTCACCTAATTTCAAGGCCACTGCCACCTCACAAGCTTAGCCTTGTCGTAGTCAAACTGTTCACCTTTTAGACCGTTTGTTTTTCTCAGAAGTTATCGGGTGATTAAAGCTTCTGAACCAAGTGTGCCAGGTCCACGACTACCATCTCCTGGACCACCTCAACCTTATCCATCCTGGATAAAGTTGCCCTCAATGGACAACCCCTCCCAGCAGTGTAGGAAGGGTATGGACCCAAAGCCCCACCTCGCCCCTTTTGCCAGCAGGAAACAGCTAGAGATGTCGTCGCCCAGTACCCCCAAAGATTTGGGTCCATATCTCTTCAGGGGGGCAAATGTTAGGTAGCTATGCTAGGGACTGGGGCATCCGTTATGCATGCCCATAGGGCCAAGATAAGAGCCCAGTTAGGAGAGGCACCCTGTGCATGCTCAGAGGTCCAGATTTCTGGCCATGAAGGGGAGGTCACCTGGGTGGTTCCTGTACCTGGATTGACCAATCTAGGCCATGTAAATTCAATTCAGCCACTGGGGTCGGCCAGACTTGCCCACCACGCCTCCCTACGCTCATAAAACTCTCTTGAGTGCAGACCAGGCTTCTGCATGATTTCTCTCTCACTCAGGAAGGCTCTTTGGAGGCAGCTGTGCTGCACATGAGTGGCTGGTGGATACTGTTCAGATGCATGGCTTTCTGCTTGCAAGGGTTTTTGTCTCAGCTGACTGTAAGGGAGGAGGTAGTACGTCTGGATCACAGAGTATCCATGTCCACAAACGAGGCTGCTCATTCCACAGTCCTGGAAGTGCTTTATGAAAACCCTCTGCTTTGCAATGTCACTCTTTGTAGATTAGAGTGGGAGGGGCTGGGACCAAGGTATGCTGCCTCTTACTCCCAGTTGCAGGTTTCTGGATGCTGATTGTATCTCTTACAGCATCAGTTAGTGGGCTTGTTGTCTGCCTCAGGCTTTGTTCACGGAGATCCTCCAGCTAGTTGGTGGTGTGTGCGCATGAGCAGAGACTTCCTGCCAATCCCCCATGAGTAGTAGAGCTCCCATGGTGTGGACTCCATGAAAGCCTTGCCCCAGGCAGCATGCTTACAAAGGAGGGTGGGCCCTGCAGGACAGAGGACCATTCCCCCTGTGGAATGGCCTCAGAGATCCACCTCCCTCTCTGGCCAGCTGCTGGGGCTGTGGGTCCTAAGCATCATGGCTGACTCAATAATAGACACAGGGTGAGGCGACTCCAGTAGCTGTTTTGACTGGTCTAATCCAGCCTGAGATCATCCTTGCATGAGCCCCTGCCAAGATTATTTTTGTTTCTTTTATGATCTTTTCATTAGTGGCTCCTACAACACTAACCACCATCCATAAATACATCATCTGTTTGAAGCCCATCTGTACATTAATTGCCCTCCTTATTCACAAAATATCCACTCTCCACCCAAGCCCCTGGCCTCAGCTCCTCATTTTTCCCCCCTCAATGCCCGCCACCCATCCCTCATCAATCCTTGGAAATGTACTAATTCTTTTGTCATATTTTCACCCACCTTTCTTTTGAGGTCAATGAAGATCCTTGTAATCGGTTCCCACTTTCCATCCTGCCCTTCCTCCACCCTCCCAGTATCTCCACTCATAACACTGGTAAAGGGCCCATCCACTCTGGATTCCCCGTGTTTGAAATTCCTATCGGTACTAGAATACCTTCTCTAGTTTGGCCAGATTAGTATGGTAGAACTGGGATCATGATAGTGGGGCAAGAGAAAGCATTAAGAACTAGAGGAAAGTTGTGTTTCATCTTTGCTGTCTCATACCCTGTATTCTTTAATCTCCACTCTGAGATCCTTCTGTAAGGGGATGTCCAGTGCACTGCAAATAGGTTTTGGGTCTATACCCGGCAGTCCCCTCTCATTCTCCATGATAAGATTTTTTTGTTCTCATGATACCTGTTGCCTTATCCCTTTAAAACTTTGTGATCACACAGGCTGGTATGCTTTCTCCATGTGGGCTCTGTTGCTTCAGAGCCAGATGGCTGTTTCTTTACCCTCAGGCCTTTAAGACCCCACACGCTATATCTTTAGGTAGCTGGACACCATCGGCTTTCTTCACCACATTTGCTTATGCAGCCGCTTTGTGGTCAGTGATTGTGTAGGGAAGGTGAGCATCTTAGAATGCCAATTTAATAGAACAGTGTTATTGCAATGAGGGAGTCCTTGAGCGGAGGCCCTATGTCCATCTGCTACCTTAATACTAAATCTATAAACATATGGACATAGATCTATTTCCCCATGCCCCTTTGTAAATATATGTACATATGTACATGCCTTTATTTAGACGTCTATAACTGGCCCTTGCTTCCCAGCTCACTCTTCTATACTCTTTGATTTTCCTCTTGTGCCCACTGACATGCTCAGTCTTCCTTTGGGTTTCAGTAATTCCTCTTGGTTACATTACCTTTGATCACGCCCTACCAGGCCTCCTACATCCCCCTCACTATCGTTTTCCATCACTTGTTGTACCCTTGTCTCTGGGTTTCTTTACAGCACTTCCTTTCCCCCCACCGTGCTCACTCCCATGCCCAATGGAAAGGGCCGGTCACATGTTTACTCCTCCAGATTGTTCATCCAGCCTCTCTTAATTAGACAGACCTGTAAAGGTAATAACATGCACAAAACAAGACTGAGCTAAACCAAGCAGCAAAAAGAAAAAAAAAACAAACAAAAATGAAAACAAAACCCAACCCAAATCCAATGACACTAAAAGAAAACAACACTAACCAGAAAGAAAAGTACAAGGACTGTGTGGTGAACTTTAGGAGTGTTTTCCAGTCCAGTCTGTGGGGGCACCGAACCCTGACCACAAAGTCCACCTTTGGCATTCCCCGGGGACTTTGATGCTCCGTTTTCTTACTCTTCCGCTGCACTCTCTTAGTGTCATGCATCGAAGTGGCAGGATCAGTTCGGGCGCAGTTCCCACACTGTGTGTCCAGTGTTGTCCCCTCTAAGGCTATGGGTCTTTGAGGGACGTTTCTCATCGTGGGGCTGCCCATGTGGTCTTCTCTGTGGATTGGCTTCTCTGATTGGGAACATCATCCTCAAGGTGTATTGGGCCAGGGTGTGCTCCATTCTCCCCTCCTCCCCCTTGTTCTGCCCTGTGTTCACTGATCAGATATGTCCCTCTCCGCGAGCTGCAGATCCGGTGCCATCCTGTGAAATACAATCTTTTGGGGCTGCAAGGATGTGGGGGGGTGGGTATCAGCTCAGATCTTTTGAGAGTCCAGGAGATATTGACTTCTCGATGGGCACAGTTCTGTGGGGCACCGTGCTCTTGGTCCAGACGCTGGTTGTGAATATGACTTTGTTGTTAACCAGTTGTGTGTCTCTGGGTCAACTCCCGTGTGTTTTTGAGTGAGTTTTCTAATCTGCAAAGTAAATGTACAGGATTATCCAGACTCCCATGTCAGCAAGTTATCGAGAGGGGTTAATCAGAGACTGTTTCATATAGTGTGTACCTGCGCGCCGCATTCTAGACCTGCGATGGCAATTATGAGCTCAGGATAGAGATGGTGTCCAGCAGGTAACATACGTGGCTCCATATTGAAACAGGAAGCCCACTGTGGAGATTTGGTCCTTCTGTTGATGGCCACCGGCCACCTAGTCTTCTCCTGCTATAACTGCTTCACTGGCTCAGCAGCTGAGCCAGAAGCCAGTGATATCATAACCAGGTGGCTAACTGGGCCAAAGGGCTGATAGATATTTGTTATTTTGTTGTCTTGGGAAACCCACCTACCCTCCATGCAAACCTTCTGGTGTGAGTTATCTGTGGAAGGAATCATAGGCTCACAGTAATTCACATCTTTCTTCTTGAAAATGTGCCCATATTCCTTTCTGAACCTGACAAGGTGGCCCCTGTGTCCACCAAGAAATTTACTGCCTGGCCTCCTACTTGGAGAGTTAGCCTGGGCTTTTGGCGGCGAAGTGAAACAGAGCCCTGACCCCTTCATTGAGCTTCTTCAAGCATTATTGTCTCTTGCTTGGGTCTTTCTACGTGCAGATGAGGCCCATCCACTCTAGTGGAGGGTCGTGCACCTCTCCTCGGGTTTTCAAGGCACTGATTTTTCCAGTGTCCTTCTTTCCTGCAGTAGGCACATTGGTCCTTCCCCATGGCTTGGCGGTGCCCACAGGTTAGTCTCTCCGTGAGTGGGCCATGCTCTCCTTTTCCTGAGTCTCTGGGGTCTCTCATGGCAATTCCTAGTATTTTAGCTAGCTTCTTTGTCTCTGTCGTGCTAGGGTCATCTCTGTTGTTATACACTCAATGAGCCACTTGTACCAAATCGCTAAGATTTTTCCCTTCAAACCCTTCCCACTTCTTTGTCATGTCTGAGGCAGACTGACTGAGTAATAAAGGCAATACTTATTGCCCTCCTGTTTTCAGTGCCTCCGGGCCGTTAGGGGTATAAAGCCCGTAGGCTTCCCTCAGCCACTCTAGAAAGGCAGGCGGATATTCTCTTATAGGAACCTGAAAATTCTCACTGACCTTAGATAAATTCATAGGTTTCCTAGCTCTTCTGCAGAGGGTCATGTAAGAGCAATGGTTGATACCTGGTAAAGTCCTCTGGGCCTTGCTAGGAATTGAGATCCCACATTGTTGGTGTAGTGGCCAAAAGAGTTTCTCCCAAGTGGGGAGTGCCCGCTCGCTGACCATCAGGTTCACTGACTGCTTACTGGGCCTCTGTCTGGAAGGGCTACCCTCCTCCGTTGTGAACAGCACCTGGAGAAGTTGTTGGCAAGCATTCCAGGTGGGCTGATGAGTATGGAAGTCATACCAGTACTAGTGTGTGTGGGGGGCTGCTTGTTAGGGGTGGGGGTGAGTTTGGGGGGCCGGTGGGGGAGGGAGTGACTCAATAAGGGCCTGTTAGAAGTTTTCTATTTCTGGACCCTAGAAACCTTATAGGGCGGGGGTTGAAAGAAAGGGTTTGAAGCCAGCTCTCCCACTCCCAGAGTTCTCCTGCAAAATGGGATAAAGCCGATTAGGGGAGAGTGATGGGGAGGGGAGGGGAGGGGAGGTGTGGGGGAGGGGTGAGGGAGGGGAGGGGTGGGGGAGGGTGATGTGGAGGGATGGCCTCCACCTATGTGGTTTTGGGAACTTGGACCGTTTGTTTTTCCGGTCCTTCCATGTTTCCTGAAACCTTGGAAACAAGGGCCCTTTCTTTGCGGGAGGGAGTAAGTCTTTTATATTTGCAGGCTTCTTAGTGGCAATGTCAGCCCACACTTGAAGTAACGGGATCAGATCGGGATATCCTGGTTCCCTTTAAACATAACTATGAACTCTTAGTAATAGGGGGTGGGAAAACTAGTCTTGCGAGGGTCAATCAGGGACTCCTTCTGCCCCATCACTTTTAAACAAATTGTAGAGTCTCCAAGCTTTTGGGTTGAAACCACATCCTCTTGGTGAATGCCGAGAGCAGGGGTCCTCAAACTACAACCTGTGGGCCACATGCAGACAGCCGAGGACGTTGATCCTTTCTGCCGGGTGTATGTGCCCCATTTATTTTTTTTTTTGAACTTCAAATCAAGATGTGCAGTGTGCACATGAATTTGTTCGTAATATTTGTTTTTTTAAACTATAGTCTTTCCTTCAAAAGGCCTGAGGGATAGTGAACTGGCCCCCTGGGTAAACAGTTTAAGGACCCCTGCCCTAAGGTATCCTGGACTTAGGGGTTATTAATCTCCCAGCCCTGAAACATCCCTGAACATTCTACCCGTTGTAGGAGGCACCATGGGAATTTGGACCCCGGGTAATTTACAAGCCTTTACTCCAATTGAACCCACGAAAATTCAAAATGGCTTAGGCATTTACTCTATTTTGGTCACTTTTGACTCGTCATGCACTAGCCCATTATTTCCATTTAACTCTATAACGCGAAGCATGATGTTTTCATAACATTAAAAATGTATATATTAATACATATATATATATATATTTATAACTATGAAAGTCCACAACAAAAAGAAAATTTTTTCCCAAAATTAAAATTGAAGCGTTATAGGGTTAAAAAGAAGGATGGGTCTTATCAGCGGGTCCAAGACCTTAGCATCATAAATGAATCAGTGATCCGACTGCACCTAGTAGTGCCCAAACCTGTGCCCTCCTAGGGGAAAGTGTGAATGCTTTTATCCCTCTTCCTGTACTTCCAATGAACAAACACACATGTCTGGTAATCCTAAGATTATTTTTGTTTCCTGTGACACTCACCTAATTTCAAGGCCACTGCCACCTCACAAGCTTAGCCTTGTCGTAGTCAAACTGTTCACCTTTTAGACCGTTTGTTTTTCTCAGAAGTTATCGGGTGATTAAAGCTTCTGAACCAAGTGTGCCAGGTCCACGACTACCATCTCCTGGACCACCTCAACCTTATCCATCCTGGATAAAGTTGCCCTCAATGGACAACCCCTCCCAGCAGTGTAGGAAGGGTATGGACCCAAAGCCCCACCTCGCCCCTTTTGCCAGCAGGAAGCAGCTAGAGATGTCGTCGCCCAGTACCCCCAAAGATTTGGGTCCATATCTCTTCAGGGGGGCAAATGTTAGGTAGCTATGCTAGGGACTGGGGCATCCGTTATGCATGCCCATAGGGCCAAGATAAGAGCCCAGTTAGGAGAGGCACCCTGTGCATGCTCAGAGGTCCAGATTTCTGGCCATGAAGGGGAGGTCACCTGGGTGGTTCCTGTACCTGGATTGACCAATCTAGGCCATGTAAATTCAATTCAGCCACTGGGGTCGGCCAGACTTGCCCACCACGCCTCCCTACGCTCATAAAACTCTCTTGAGTGCAGACCAGGCTTCTGCATGATTTCTCTCTCACTCAGGAAGGCTCTTTGGAGGCAGCTGTGCTGCACATGAGTGGCTGGTGGATACTGTTCAGATGCATGGCTTTCTGCTTGCAAGGGTTTTTGTCTCAGCTGACTGTAAGGGAGGAGGTAGTACGTCTGGATCACAGAGTATCCATGTCCACAAACGAGGCTGCTCATTCCACAGTCCTGGAAGTGCTTTATGAAAACCCTCTGCTTTGCAATGTCACTCTTTGTAGATTAGAGTGGGAGGGGCTGGGACCAAGGTATGCTGCCTCTTACTCCCAGTTGCAGGTTTCTGGATGCTGATTGTATCTCTTACAGCATCAGTTAGTGGGCTTGTTGTCTGCCTCAGGCTTTGTTCACGGAGATCCTCCAGCTAGTTGGTGGTGTGTGCGCATGAGCAGAGACTTCCTGCCAATCCCCCATGAGTAGTAGAGCTCCCATGGTGTGGACTCCATGAAAGCCTTGCCCCAGGCAGCATGCTTACAAAGGAGGGTGGGCCCTGCAGGACAGAGGACCATTCCCCCTGTGGAATGGCCTCAGAGATCCACCTCCCTCTCTGGCCAGCTGCTGGGGCTGTGGGTCCTAAGCATCATGGCTGACTCAATAATAGACACAGGGTGAGGCGACTCCAGTAGCTGTTTTGACTGGTCTAATCCAGCCTGAGATCATCCTTGCATGAGCCCCTGCCAAGATTATTTTTGTTTCTTTTATGATCTTTTCATTAGTGGCTCCTACAACACTAACCACCATCCATAAATACATCATCTGTTTGAAGCCCATCTGTACATTAATTGCCCTCCTTATTCACAAAATATCCACTCTCCACCCAAGCCCCTGGCCTCAGCTCCTCATTTTTCCCCCCTCAATGCCCGCCACCCATCCCTCATCAATCCTTGGAAATGTACTAATTCTTTTGTCATATTTTCACCCACCTTTCTTTTGAGGTCAATGAAGATCCTTGTAATCGGTTCCCACTTTCCATCCTGCCCTTCCTCCACCCTCCCAGTATCTCCACTCATAACACTGGTAAAGGGCCCATCCACTCTGGATTCCCCGTGTTTGAAATTCCTATCGGTACTAGAATACCTTCTCTAGTTTGGCCAGATTAGTATGGTAGAACTGGGATCATGATAGTGGGGCAAGAGAAAGCATTAAGAACTAGAGGAAAGTTGTGTTTCATCTTTGCTGTCTCATACCCTGTATTCTTTAATCTCCACTCTGAGATCCTTCTGTAAGGGGATGTCCAGTGCACTGCAAATAGGTTTTGGGTCTATACCCGGCAGTCCCCTCTCATTCTCCATGATAAGATTTTTTTGTTCTCATGATACCTGTTGCCTTATCCCTTTAAAACTTTGTGATCACACAGGCTGGTATGCTTTCTCCATGTGGGCTCTGTTGCTTCAGAGCCAGATGGCTGTTTCTTTACCCTCAGGCCTTTAAGACCCCACACGCTATATCTTTAGGTAGCTGGACACCATCGGCTTTCTTCACCACATTTGCTTATGCAGCCGCTTTGTGGTCAGTGATTGTGTAGGGAAGGTGAGCATCTTAGAATGCCAATTTAATAGAACAGTGTTATTGCAATGAGGGAGTCCTTGAGCGGAGGCCCTATGTCCATCTGCTACCTTAATACTAAATCTATAAACATATGGACATAGATCTATTTCCCCATGCCCCTTTGTAAATATATGTACATATGTACATGCCTTTATTTAGACGTCTATAACTGGCCCTTGCTTCCCAGCTCACTCTTCTATACTCTTTGATTTTCCTCTTGTGCCCACTGACATGCTCAGTCTTCCTTTGGGTTTCAGTAATTCCTCTTGGTTACATTACCTTTGATCACGCCCTACCAGGCCTCCTACATCCCCCTCACTATCGTTTTCCATCACTTGTTGTACCCTTGTCTCTGGGTTTCTTTACAGCACTTCCTTTCCCCCCACCGTGCTCACTCCCATGCCCAATGGAAAGGGCCGGTCACATGTTTACTCCTCCAGATTGTTCATCCAGCCTCTCTTAATTAGACAGACCTGTAAAGGTAATAACATGCACAAAACAAGACTGAGCTAAACCAAGCAGCAAAAAGAAAAAAAAAACAAACAAAAATGAAAACAAAACCCAACCCAAATCCAATGACACTAAAAGAAAACAACACTAACCAGAAAGAAAAGTACAAGGACTGTGTGGTGAACTTTAGGAGTGTTTTCCAGTCCAGTCTGTGGGGGCACCGAACCCTGACCACAAAGTCCACCTTTGGCATTCCCCGGGGACTTTGATGCTCCGTTTTCTTACTCTTCCGCTGCACTCTCTTAGTGTCATGCATCGAAGTGGCAGGATCAGTTCGGGCGCAGTTCCCACACTGTGTGTCCAGTGTTGTCCCCTCTAAGGCTATGGGTCTTTGAGGGACGTTTCTCATCGTGGGGCTGCCCATGTGGTCTTCTCTGTGGATTGGCTTCTCTGATTGGGAACATCATCCTCAAGGTGTATTGGGCCAGGGTGTGCTCCATTCTCCCCTCCTCCCCCTTGTTCTGCCCTGTGTTCACTGATCAGATATGTCCCTCTCCGCGAGCTGCAGATCCGGTGCCATCCTGTGAAATACAATCTTTTGGGGCTGCAAGGATGTGGGGGGGTGGGTATCAGCTCAGATCTTTTGAGAGTCCAGGAGATATTGACTTCTCGATGGGCACAGTTCTGTGGGGCACCGTGCTCTTGGTCCAGACGCTGGTTGTGAATATGACTTTGTTGTTAACCAGTTGTGTGTCTCTGGGTCAACTCCCGTGTGTTTTTGAGTGAGTTTTCTAATCTGCAAAGTAAATGTACAGGATTATCCAGACTCCCATGTCAGCAAGTTATCGAGAGGGGTTAATCAGAGACTGTTTCATATAGTGTGTACCTGCGCGCCACATTCTAGACCTGCGATGGCAATTATGAGCTCAGGATAGAGATGGTGTCCAGCAGGTAACATACGTGGCTCCATATTGAAACAGGAAGCCCACTGTGGAGATTTGGTCCTTCTGTTGATGGCCACCGGCCACCTAGTCTTCTCCTGCTATAACTGCTTCACTGGCTCAGCAGCTGAGCCAGAAGCCAGTGATATCATAACCAGGTGGCTAACTGGGCCAAAGGGCTGATAGATATTTGTTATTTTGTTGTCTTGGGAAACCCACCTACCCTCCATGCAAACCTTCTGGTGTGAGTTATCTGTGGAAGGAATCATAGGCTCACAGTAATTCACATCTTTCTTCTTGAAAATGTGCCCATATTCCTTTCTGAACCTGACAAGGTGGCCCCTGTGTCCACCAAGAAATTTACTGCCTGGCCTCCTACTTGGAGAGTTAGCCTGGGCTTTTGGCGGCGAAGTGAAACAGAGCCCTGACCCCTTCATTGAGCTTCTTCAAGCATTATTGTCTCTTGCTTGGGTCTTTCTACGTGCAGATGAGGCCCATCCACTCTAGTGGAGGGTCGTGCACCTCTCCTCGGGTTTTCAAGGCACTGATTTTTCCAGTGTCCTTCTTTCCTGCAGTAGGCACATTGGTCCTTCCCCATGGCTTGGCGGTGCCCACAGGTTAGTCTCTCCGTGAGTGGGCCATGCTCTCCTTTTCCTGAGTCTCTGGGGCCTCTCATGGCAATTCCTAGTATTTTAGCTAGCTTCTTTGTCTCTGTCGTGCTAGGGTCATCTCTGTTGTTATACACTCAATGAGCCACTTGTACCAAATCGCTAAGATTTTTCCCTTCAAACCCTTCCCACTTCTTTGTCATGTCTGAGGCAGACTGACTGAGTAATAAAGGCAATACTTATTGCCCTCCTGTTTTCAGTGCCTCCGGGCCGTTAGGGGTATAAAGCCCGTAGGCTTCCCTCAGCCACTCTAGAAAGGCAGGCGGATATTCTCTTATAGGAACCTGAAAATTCTCACTGACCTTAGATAAATTCATAGGTTTCCTAGCTCTTCTGCAGAGGGTCATGTAAGAGCAATGGTTGATACCTGGTAAAGTCCTCTGGGCCTTGCTAGGAATTGAGATCCCACATTGTTGGTGTAGTGGCCAAAAGAGTTTCTCCCAAGTGGGGAGTGCCTGCTCGCTGACCATCAGGTTCACTGACTGCTTACTGGGCCTCTGTCTGGAAGGTCTACCCTCCTCCGTTGTGAACAGCACCTGGAGAAGTTGTTGGCAAGCATTCCAGGTGGGCTGATGAGTATGGAAGTCATACCAGTACTAGTGTGTGTGGGGGGCTGCTTGTTAGGGGTGGGGGTGAGTTTGGGGGGCCGGTGGGGGAG
Organism: Tenrec ecaudatus; assembly: GCF_050624435.1. Lineage (NCBI taxonomy): Eukaryota > Metazoa > Chordata > Mammalia > Afrosoricida > Tenrecidae > Tenrec > Tenrec ecaudatus. The sequence goes on from NW_027457954.1 coordinate 490,273, forward strand.
GGAGTGACTCAATAAGGGCCTGTTAGAAGTTTTCTATTTCTGGACCCTAGAAACCTTATAGGGCGGGGGTTGAAAGAAAGGGTTTGAAGCCAGCTCTCCCACTCCCAGAGTTCTCCTGCAAAATGGGATAAAGCCGATTAGGGGAGAGTGATGGGGAGGGGAGGGGAGGGGAGGTGTGGGGGAGGGGTGAGGGAGGGGAGGGGTGGGGGAGGGTGATGTGGAGGGATGGCCTCCACCTATGTGGTTTTGGGAACTTGGACCGTTTGTTTTTCCGGTCCTTCCATGTTTCCTGAAACCTTGGAAACAAGGGCCCTTTCTTTGCGGGAGGGAGTAAGTCTTTTATATTTGCAGGCTTCTTAGTGGCAATGTCAGCCCACACTTGAAGTAACGGGATCAGATCGGGATATCCTGGTTCCCTTTAAACATAACTATGAACTCTTAGTAATAGGGGGTGGGAAAACTAGTCTTGCGTGGGTCAATCAGGGACTCCTTCTGCCCCATCACTTTTAAACAAATTGTAGAGTCTCCAAGCTTTTGGGTTGAAACCACATCCTCTTGGTGAATGCCGAGAGCAGGGGTCCTCAAACTACAACCTGTGGGCCACATGCAGACAGCCGAGGACGTTGATCCTTTCTGCCGGGTGTATGTGCCCCATTTATTTTTTTTTTGAACTTCAAATCAAGATGTGCAGTGTGCACATGAATTTGTTCGTAATATTTGTTTTTTTAAACTATAGTCTTTCCTTCAAAAGGCCTGAGGGATAGTGAACTGGCCCCCTGGGTAAACAGTTTAAAGACCCCTGCCCTAAGGTATCCTGGACTTAGGGGTTATTAATCTCCCAGCCCTGAAACATCCCTGAACATTCTACCCGTTGTAGGAGGCACCATGGGAATTTGGACCCCGGGTAATTTACAAGCCTTTACTCCAATTGAACCCAAGAAAATTCAAAATGGCTTAGGCAGTTACTCTATTTTGGTCACTTTTGACTCGTCCTGCACTAGCCCATTATTTCCATTTAACTCTATAACGCGAAGCATGATGTTTTCATAACATTAAAAATGTATATATTAATACATATATATATATATATTTATAACTATGAAAGTCCACAACAAAAAGAAAATTTTTTCCCAAAATTAAAATTGAAGCGTTATAGGGTTAAAAAGAAGGATGGGTCTTATCAGCGGGTCCAAGACCTTAGCATCATAAATGAATCAGTGATCCGACTGCACCTAGTAGTGCCCAAACCTGTGCCCTCCTAGGGGAAAGTGTGAATGCTTTTATCCCTCTTCCTGTACTTCCAATGAACAAACACACATGTCTGGTAATCCTAAGATTATTTTTGTTTCCTGTGATACTCACCTAATTTCAAGGCCACTGCCACCTCACAAGCTTAGCCTTGTCGTAGTCAAACTGTTCACCTTTTAGACCGTTTGTTTTTCTCAGAAGTTATCGGGTGATTAAAGCTTCTGAACCAAGTGTGCCAGGTCCACGACTACCATCTCCTGGACCACCTCAACCTTATCCATCCTGGATAAAGTTGCCCTCAATGGACAACCCCTCCCAGCAGTGTAGGAAGGGTATGGACCCAAAGCCCCACCTCGCCCCTTTTGCCAGCAGGAAGCAGCTAGAGATGTCGTCGCCCAGTACCCCCAAAGATTTGGGTCCATATCTCTTCAGGGGGGCAAATGTTAGGTAGCTATGCTAGGGACTGGGGCATCCGTTATGCATGCCCATAGGGCCAAGATAAGAGCCCAGTTAGGAGAGGCACCCTGTGCATGCTCAGAGGTCCAGATTTCTGGCCATGAAGGGGAGGTCACCTGGGTGGTTCCTGTACCTGGATTGACCAATCTAGGCCATGTAAATTCAATTCAGCCACTGGGGTCGGCCAGACTTGCCCAACACGCCTCCCTACGCTCATAAAACTCTCTTGAGTGCAGACCAGGCTTCTGCATGATTTCTCTCTCACTCAGGAAGGCTCTTTGGAGGCAGCTGTGCTGCACATGAGTGGCTGGTGGATACTGTTCAGATGCATGGCTTTCTGCTTGCAAGGGTTTTTGTCTCAGCTGACTGTAAGGGAGGAGGTAGTACGTCTGGATCACAGAGTATCCATGTCCACAAACGAGGCTGCTCATTCCACAGTCCTGGAAGTGCTTTATGAAAACCCTCTGCTTTGCAATGTCATTCTTTGTAGATTAGAGTGGGAGGGGCTGGGACCAAGGTATGCTGCCTCTTACTCCCAGTTGCAGGTTTCTGGATGCTGATTGTATCTCTTACAGCATCAGTTAGTGGGCTTGTTGTCTGCCTCAGGCTTTGTTCACGGAGATCCTCCAGCTAGTTGGTGGTGTGTGCGCATGAGCAGAGACTTCCTGCCAATCCCCCATGAGTAGTAGAGCTCCCATGGTGTGGACTCCATGAAAGCCTTGCCCCAGGCAGCATGCTTACAAAGGAGGGTGGGCCCTGCAGGACAGAGGACCATTCCCCCTGTGGAATGGCCTCAGAGATCCACCTCCCTCTCTGGCCAGCTGCTGGGGATGTGGGTCCTAAGCATCATGGCTGACTCAATAATAGACACAGGGTGAGGCGACTCCAGTAGCTGTTTTGACTGGTCTAATCCAGCCTGAGATCATCCTTGCATGAGCCCCTGCCAAGATTATTTTTGTTTCTTTTATGATCTTTTCATTAGTGGCTCCTACAACACTAACCACCATCCATAAATACATCATCTGTTTGAAGCCCATCTGTACATTAATTGCCCTCCTTATTCACAAAATATCCACTCTCCACCCAAGCCCCTGGCCTCAGCTCCTCATTTTTCCCCCCTCAATGCCCGCCACCCATCCCTCATCAATCCTTGGAAATGTACTAATTCTTTTGTCATATTTTCACCCACCTTTCTTTTGAGGTCAATGAAGATCCTTGTAATCGGTTCCCACTTTCCATCCTGCCCTTCCTCCACCCTCCCAGTATCTCCACTCATAACACTGGTAAAGGGCCCATCCACTCTGGATTCCCCGTGTTTGAAATTCCTATCGGTACTAGAATACCTTCTCTAGTTTGGCCAGATTAGTATGGTAGAACTGGGATCATGATAGTGGGGCAAGAGAAAGCATTAAGAACTAGAGGAAAGTTGTGTTTCATCTTTGCTGTCTCATACCCTGTATTCTTTAATCTCCACTCTGAGATCCTTCTGTAAGGGGATGTCCAGTGCACTGCAAATAGGTTTTGGGTCTATACCCGGCAGTCCCCTCTCATTCTCCATGATAAGATTTTTTTGTTCTCATGATACCTGTTGCCTTATCCCTTTAAAACTTTGTGATCACACAGGCTGGTATGCTTTCTCCATGTGGGCTCTGTTGCTTCAGAGCCAGATGGCTGTTTCTTTACCCTCAGGCCTTTAAGACCCCACACGCTATATCTTTAGGTAGCTGGACACCATCGGCTTTCTTCACCACATTTGCTTATGCAGCCGCTTTGTGGTCAGTGATTGTGTAGGGAAGGTGAGCATCTTAGAATGCCAATTTAATAGAACAGTGTTATTGCAATGAGGGAGTCCTTGAGCGGAGGCCCTATGTCCATCTGCTACCTTAATACTAAATCTATAAACATATGGACATAGATCTATTTCCCCATGCCCCTTTGTAAATATATGTACATATGTACATGCCTTTATTTAGACGTCTATAACTGGCCCTTGCTTCCCAGCTCACTCTTCTATACTCTTTGATTTTCCTCTTGTGCCCACTGACATGCTCAGTCTTCCTTTGGGTTTCAGTAATTCCTCTTGGTTACATTACCTTTGATCACGCCCTACCAGGCCTCCTACATCCCCCTCACTATCGTTTTCCATCACTTGTTGTACCCTTGTCTCTGGGTTTCTTTACAGCACTTCCTTTCCCCCCACCGTGCTCACTCCCATGCCCAATGGAAAGGGCCGGTCACATGTTTACTCCTCCAGATTGTTCATCCAGCCTCTCTTAATTAGACAGACCTGTAAAGGTAATAACATGCACAAAACAAGACTGAGCTAAACCAAGCAGCAAAAAGAAAAAAAAAACAAACAAAAATGAAAACAAAACCCAACCCAAATCCAATGACACTAAAAGAAAACAACACTAACCAGAAAGAAAAGTACAAGGACTGTGTGGTGAACTTTAGGAGTGTTTTCCAGTCCAGTCTGTGGGGGCACCGAACCCTGACCACAAAGTCCACCTTTGGCATTCCCCGGGGACTTTGATGCTCCGTTTTCTTACTCTTCCGCTGCACTCTCTTAGTGTCATGCATCGAAGTGGCAGGATCAGTTCGGGCGCAGTTCCCACACTGTGTGTCCAGTGTTGTCCCCTCTAAGGCTATGGGTCTTTGAGGGACGTTTCTCATCGTGGGGCTGCCCATGTGGTCTTCTCTGTGGATTGGCTTCTCTGATTGGGAACATCATCCTCAAGGTGTATTGGGCCAGGGTGTGCTCCATTCTCCCCTCCTCCCCCTTGTTCTGCCCTGTGTTCACTGATCAGATATGTCCCTCTCCGCGAGCTGCAGATCCGGTGCCATCCTGTGAAATACAATCTTTTGGGGCTGCAAGGATGTGGGGGGGTGGGTATCAGCTCAGATCTTTTGAGAGTCCAGGAGATATTGACTTCTCGATGGGCACAGTTCTGTGGGGCACCGTGCTCTTGGTCCAGACGCTGGTTGTGAATATGACTTTGTTGTTAACCAGTTGTGTGTCTCTGGGTCAACTCCCGTGTGTTTTTGAGTGAGTTTTCTAATCTGCAAAGTAAATGTACAGGATTATCCAGACTCCCATGTCAGCAAGTTATCGAGAGGGGTTAATCAGAGACTGTTTCATATAGTGTGTACCTGCGCGCCGCATTCTAGACCTGCGATGGCAATTATGAGCTCAGGATAGAGATGGTGTCCAGCAGGTAACATACGTGGCTCCATATTGAAACAGGAAGCCCACTGTGGAGATTTGGTCCTTCTGTTGATGGCCACCGGCCACCTAGTCTTCTCCTGCTATAACTGCTTCACTGGCTCAGCAGCTGAGCCAGAAGCCAGTGATATCATAACCAGGTGGCTAACTGGGCCAAAGGGCTGATAGATATTTGTTATTTTGTTGTCTTGGGAAACCCACCTACCCTCCATGCAAACCTTCTGGTGTGAGTTATCTGTGGAAGGAATCATAGGCTCACAGTAATTCACATCTTTCTTCTTGAAAATGTGCCCATATTCCTTTCTGAACCTGACAAGGTGGCCCCTGTGTCCACCAAGAAATTTACTGCCTGGCCTCCTACTTGGAGAGTTAGCCTGGGCTTTTGGCGGCGAAGTGAAACAGAGCCCTGACCCCTTCATTGAGCTTCTTCAAGCATTATTGTCTCTTGCTTGGGTCTTTCTACGTGCAGATGAGGCCCATCCACTCTAGTGGAGGGTCGTGCACCTCTCCTCGGGTTTTCAAGGCACTGATTTTTCCAGTGTCCTTCTTTCCTGCAGTAGGCACATTGGTCCTTCCCCATGGCTTGGCGGTGCCCACAGGTTAGTCTCTCCGTGAGTGGGCCATGCTCTCCTTTTCCTGAGTCTCTGGGGTCTCTCATGGCAATTCCTAGTATTTTAGCTAGCTTCTTTGTCTCTGTCGTGCTAGGGTCATCTCTGTTGTTATACACTCAATGAGCCACTTGTACCAAATCGCTAAGATTTTTCCCTTCAAACCCTTCCCACTTCTTTGTCATGTCTGAGGCAGACTGACTGAGTAATAAAGGCAATACTTATTGCCCTCCTGTTTTCAGTGCCTCCGGGCCGTTAGGGGTATAAAGCCCGTAGGCTTCCCTCAGCCACTCTAGAAAGGCAGGCGGATATTCTCTTATAGGAACCTGAAAATTCTCACTGACCTTAGATAAATTCATAGGTTTCCTAGCTCTTCTGCAGAGGGTCATGTAAGAGCAATGGTTGATACCTGGTAAAGTCCTCTGGGCCTTGCTAGGAATTGAGATCCCACATTGTTGGTGTAGTGGCCAAAAGAGTTTCTCCCAAGTGGGGAGTGCCCGCTCGCTGACCATCAGGTTCACTGACTGCTTACTGGGCCTCTGTCTGGAAGGGCTACCCTCCTCCGTTGTGAACAGCACCTGGAGAAGTTGTTGGCAAGCATTCCAGGTGGGCTGATGAGTATGGAAGTCATACCAGTACTAGTGTGTGTGGGGGGCTGCTTGTTAGGGGTGGGGGTGAGTTTGGGGGGCCGGTGGGGGAGGGAGTGACTCAATAAGGGCCTGTTAGAAGTTTTCTATTTCTGGACCCTAGAAACCTTATAGGGCGGGGGTTGAAAGAAAGGGTTTGAAGCCAGCTCTCCCACTCCCAGAGTTCTCCTGCAAAATGGGATAAAGCCGATTAGGGGAGAGTGATGGGGAGGGGAGGGGAGGGGAGGTGTGGGGGAGGGGTGAGGGAGGGGAGGGGTGGGGGAGGGTGATGTGGAGGGATGGCCTCCACCTATGTGGTTTTGGGAACTTGGACCGTTTGTTTTTCCGGTCCTTCCATGTTTCCTGAAACCTTGGAAACAAGGGCCCTTTCTTTGCGGGAGGGAGTAAGTCTTTTATATTTGCAGGCTTCTTAGTGGCAATGTCAGCCCACACTTGAAGTAACGGGATCAGATCGGGATATCCTGGTTCCCTTTAAACATAACTATGAACTCTTAGTAATAGGGGGTGGGAAAACTAGTCTTGCGTGGGTCAATCAGGGACTCCTTCTGCCCCATCACTTTTAAACAAATTGTAGAGTCTCCAAGCTTTTGGGTTGAAACCACATCCTCTTGGTGAATGCCGAGAGCAGGGGTCCTCAAACTACAACCTGTGGGCCACATGCAGACAGCCGAGGACGTTGATCCTTTCTGCCGGGTGTATGTGCCCCATTTATTTTTTTTTTGAACTTCAAATCAAGATGTGCAGTGTGCACATGAATTTGTTCGTAATATTTGTTTTTTTAAACTATAGTCTTTCCTTCAAAAGGCCTGAGGGATAGTGAACTGGCCCCCTGGGTAAACAGTTTAAAGACCCCTGCCCTAAGGTATCCTGGACTTAGGGGTTATTAATCTCCCAGCCCTGAAACATCCCTGAACATTCTACCCGTTGTAGGAGGCACCATGGGAATTTGGACCCCGGGTAATTTACAAGCCTTTACTCCAATTGAACCCAAGAAAATTCAAAATGGCTTAGGCAGTTACTCTATTTTGGTCACTTTTGACTCGTCC